>NC_143576.1:198990078-199149100 GCF_048544385.1 Mastigoproctus giganteus
TCAAACTCTGTATTTTATGCCTTGTTCTCTGTACAAGTTACAGAAGAGGTATTAGTTGTATTGTAAAAATCACTGAAGTTACAAAAGCTGTGCATGTTTCTGAAGATGAATTAGTTTCTTACACAAGTTAGCATGTTTATGTTCCTTATTTTCTGTATGGTTTAAATTACCTTGCTTCATGATAATATGCTGTTTTCCATAAGGTTATAATATCTAATGCTCACATGTTCTGTGGCATGACATGCTGATATTTCCTTGTTTATGTTGATGTATATGTTGTTGTTCTTAGTTGTATATAGTTGCTATTTAGTTGATACATATTGCTGATGTATATAACTGTTTTATTACTGATGTAATGTAAGAAAATTTTAATTGCACTCATTTACTGTTGTATGTTCTGTTGCTATCTATCTAAGTTTGGTGGATGGCAAATATCTTGATGTCTTGGTAATCTTGTCCATCACGTACATCTTGTACCATTATTCTAAATTCTGTCAATATGCACTTACTGATTGTTAAATTAATTAAATTACCTGTTTAAATTGTATGTTTGCTTAACCATAGTTATTTGCTATTAGTCTGTGCCGCCCACATCCTACACAATTTTTTCTTTTCTCTTGATGTCTTATACTCTGACTTAGCTGATTTTAAACTCGTAATCACATTTATTCTTTATCACATTACTTAATACTTATGTATTAAGTAATGTACTTTAAATGTATTATAACATGTTTTATCTTGTACCTTGAATAACTCGTAATTAACCCTGATGTGCAAATAGTGATCTGATCATCACATTACTTGTTTCTTTTGTCCCTCTCTTGTATAGTACCGTGTCTTGTACTGCATATGATGTTACGTACAGCTTTATTTTATTTCAGAATTATATTGATTTACTGGTTTTTCCTACTTTAATTTCAAATGATGTAAAGTGATATGATTTAACTCTGATAACTCCTTGTAGGGTATGGTTGGCAATTTTTCCTTCCATTCTCCATATACTCCTTTCTTGCTTCTTCTCTTCTCTCTTCTTTTCTGAAAAATCTACCTTTGATTTTTCATTGTTCTTATCTTTTACCAATCTTTCCAAATCCTAAACTTCTCCCTACTTATCCCATTTCCTTTTCCTCTATTCCCTTTCACTTGACTTGTCCAGCTGAAAGTGGGCTAAAGATGTTCTGGTAGATCCTGGCTGCCTCCTCATAGCAGAGATGGATGATGGGACATGGCAACCGGGTCCCATTAACTAAGAGCCAGGTGCTGGTCGCCTCATTACAACAGAACAAACATTTTACACTTACACAACAACATGATACATAAAAAAGGCCAGCTTTGGCGTTTAGCCTCATCACGAGATGACCTACAGCGACCAATGGGGGGAACCCTGGGATCCGCTTCTCTTCACATGAATACTTGAAATTATCTTCTACTGTAAAAAATTGCTAAAAGGGTTTATAACTCAGATTGCTGCCTGATATATGATAAAGAAAAATAGCAGCACCCTCTCAATTTTTGGTAACTTTGTGCCCAATGAAATAAATAATTAATAATTTGATACCTAATCATGCATCAATATTTAGTTTGGCTAACATCAGATTTAGTTCCATATTTGCTCTACCCTCAAATCTGCATCATAAAACCCTCTTTCAACTTACAGCTAAATTTGCTCACCCATATCTGATGCTAGCTACCATTACCTTTATTAATTTATCATTTTTACTTCACAGGTCACTCCTCTATAAGTGGCTTTACAATTCAGCCTATAATTTTACTTAATTCATAATAACATATAGGATATTCACCTTCTTTCTTTCTTTTCCACACCTACAATTTCTCATATTTCTGCTATCCTTTTCCTATTAGCTTTTGGCATTTGTGTAATTTACACTTCCATCTTCACACTTAACCAGGGGCTCACATCTAGTGAGTATGGACTTGGCACACCCAGGGTCCTGAGCTGGATATCATCATTCTTCTCTTTCTTGGTTATTCTCTTCTACTTCTCTCTCTCTCTCTCTCTCTCTCTCTCTCTCTCTCTCTCTCTCTCTCTCTCTCAGGTTGATCAGAATTTTTTTTTTTTTGGCTGGTGTAGCATAAACCTCAGGCTTCCTTGCACCCTATGGCTAATAATAATAATAATAATAATAACTGACTTACTTATTAAATCATATTTATATATAAAATATCAACTCAAGAACTAAATGAAAACTTATACATAATGGCACATACCTACTTCTCCATTGTGAGGTAAATGCATATCTTTATTACCGCAATACAAGTAAACCTGAAATTACAAAAAAAAAAAAAATTAATATTTATTAGAACATCTAGTTACAGAAAATTCGAGGAACACTTATTTAAAAATGAAACTACTACTAACTCACAAAATAAAATGCTGCAAAATTAAGTAGACAAGCTTAGCTGCACAAACAGATTTTTGTAAAAGATTATTCTCCCATGAGATTTAATCTTTGATAATTCCCACCCTCTCCAACACATGTGCACATATATAAAAACATCTTAAAATAATTTATTCCTTCTTAAGTAAATTTCATAATTCCAACAAACATAGATGTGTTTTATCTATAAATACAAGAGATTACTTATCTGACTTCAATTGCTTATCAGATAAACTGGCTTAACGTTATGTAATGCGACAGGTATCAACAGAGAACACACAAAATATCTTCACTGAGAAAGATTTCATGGATACCAATCAATGGGTTGAGTTCCAATGACTAACCAACAAAGCTAAGTTTCTATTCATAGAGAAGTCGAGGTGGAGTTTGCACTTGATTCTTGAATCCTTATTTAACATAAATCTGAAACCTGCAATAACCATTTCCTTTTTCAGGCATGATATCAGTTTGCCAAAAGTGAACTGCTGATTTGGAGGAATAAACATTGTTCTTATGGACCTATATATCATCATGACAGACAAGTGATTCTTGCACTGCTTCTATTGGAATGAGCAGCAGCCTGGAAAACAAGATGCAGGACATTTCAGAGACTGCTGGGAGTCATTGCGGTACAAGTAAATACATGGGTTGTGTTAGGGTAGCTAAGAATACGAAGAGGTGTATGTATACTTGCGTGTACAACAATGCGAGGAGTTTGGTAAATAAATTTGATGAATTTGAGGTAATAAATTTGATCAAAACATCAAAGGCAGATATTGTTGGGATATCAGAGACGTGGTGTCACATAGATATAAGGAATGCAGAACTGGAATTTGGGGAGTACAATGCATACAGAAAGGATAGACAGGACAGGAAGGGAGGAGGGGTTATGCTATTAGTTAAGAATCACATAAAATCGAAGGAAGTGAAGCTAGTCAACATCGATGGACAGTGCAGTGTCGAGTCAGTGTGGTGTGAGATAAGCATTGGGAGATCAAAATTGAGAGTAGGAGTGTGCTATAGGCCTAATGACTCTGATGAGTATAATTAGAAACTGTACAAAGAGTGGGCCAGTAAATCAGAGAGTCTTATAATGGGGGATTTTAATTTCCCAGATATTGACCGGAATTTGTGGGTTGGTCACTCACACACTAGCAAGGCTTTTGTGGATTTATTGGATGATTGTTTTCTACATCAGCATGTTCAGGAGGCAACTAGAGGGACTAATACTCTTGATCTGATTATTAGTAGTGATTCTTCATGCATTAAAAATCTGCAGATAAAGGAACCACTAGGTGGCAGTGATCACAGTGTGCTGAAGTGGGATTTACTCAAAGAGGTAACTACCATCAGGGGTAAAGGGAAGGGTTTTTGCTTTCGTAAAGGCGATTATGATGGTCTGAGACTATATTTAAATTCTATACAGTGGGACCAACTGATGATGTTACCAACAGCAAACTCAAAATGGGAAGCATTCAAAGAGCTTATCTTGGAAGCTATTAGGCTTTACATACCAACTAAGAAATATTGTTCAAGGTTTAGGCCTAAATGGATGTCAGATGAACTAATGAGACATATGGCAGAAAAGAAAAATGCATGGGATACATATAAATTAATGGGTGACATGGAAGCCTATGATAGATATAAACTGGTCTGTAACCAAGTCACAAAGGAGATTACACAGGCAAAGGCAGATTATGAGAAATCCTTGGAAAAGGATGTAAAGAAAAACAGAAAAGAGTTCTTTACCTATGTAAACTCTAGAAGGAAAGGGATGAATCAGATTGGTCCACTGGATATTGATGGTTCAACAGTTGAGAATCCTGCTCAGGTGGCTAACAAACTAAACGAGTGTTTTGCATCTACATTCACACATGAGGAGTTATTCAGGAAGGGGAATGCCAGAGGTGAAGTAAACTCTGGCAGTGAGCTAGATGATTTTGTAATAACTCAGAGGAAAGTGGAGGAGAAATTGTTGAGGATAAACACAAAAAAGGCATCCGGGGTGGATGGGATCTATCCAGTTATATTAAAGGAGGCAGCAAAGGAAGTAAGCAAACCCTTAGCCATAATTATGAGAGCTTCTTTGGACTCAGGGGAGGTACCCATAGACTGGAGATGTGCAAATGTGACCCCAATTCACAAAGGAGGATCAAAGGCTGACACAAGTAATTATAGACCTGTGAGTTTAACTTCTGTTCCAGGAAAATTAATGGAGGCACTGGTTAAAGAAGCACTGCAGGATAACCTAGACAAGACTTCAGTTATAGCTCAGACACAGCATGGTTTTGTTAAGGGGAAAGTCTTGCCTGACCAATTTGATTGGATACTATGATGCAGTCACAAAAGAACTGGATGCAGGGAATAACTTTGATATTATATACTTGGATCTTAGAAAGGCTTTTGATACTGTTGCACATGGAAGACTGCCATACAATTTGGAGCAGGTGGCATTGGAGGCAAATTACTGATATGGATAAAGGGATGGTTGAGTGGGAGAAGACACAGAGTGGTAATCAATGGACGCTGCTCATCATGGACTAATATTATTAGCAGAGTTCCTCAGGGTTCAGTGTTGGGTCCATTGTTGTTTTCTGTATTTATAAATGATATCGATGATGGTATATCAAGTTTAATGTCCAAGTTTGCAGACGATACAAAGGTTGGTAGGGTTGTTAAGGACACTACTGATGCTATGCTGCTGCAACAGGTTCTGGAAAGGTTGAGAAGATGGGCTGAGAGGTGGTAAATGAAATTTAACATTGACAAATGTAAAGTACTACATATGAGAAATAGTAACCCCAGAGCAACGTATCAACTCTGTGGTACTACACTGACAGTGGTAGAGAATGAAAGGGACCTGGGGGTAATTGTGCAGGCAGATATGAAGTTCTCTGAGCAGTGCAGACGGGCTGCAAGAGTAGCTCATGGTGTGTTGTCAATGATATACAGGAATTTTTCTAGCAGGGATAAGGAGGTGATTATTCCCTTGTATAAGGCAATGGTCAGGCTGCACCTTGAGTATTGTATACAGGTTTGGAGGCCTCATTTCAAGAAGGATGTAGAGCTGCTGGTACGAGTATAGAGAAGGGCAACAAGATTAGTGAATGGAACAAAGGGTTGCTCTTATGAAGAAAGGCTTAAGTTTTGCAAATTACAGTGTCTGGAGACCAAGCACCGGTGAGGTGATCTGATAGAGGTGTATAAAATCTTGAATGGTTTGAGCATGCTCAATGCCGATGGGATTCTTCCCCTTGCTCAGAGTAATCACCTGAAAGGGCATAAATTCAAATTGAGGAAAGACAAATGTAGGATAGATGTGCGGAAATTTACCTTTAGCCAGCGGGTAGTTGGTTGGTGGAACAGACTTCCATCCCTTGTTGTGGAAGTTGATAGCCTAAATAAATTTGAGGCACAGCTGGACAGGTATCTCGAACGAACGGAGGGGTGAAATGGGACTGGGGTTTTTTTTGGCTGATGCTGAATAAGCTTGCTTTCTTGAATCGTATGCCTCTACTAATGCTAATGTTAAGTCAGAGCTGTAGAGTTTTTTTTTGTTTTTTTTTTTTATTATTTATTTCCACCAAAAACAGCCATTGCCTTACATACTGTCCTTTCACATGTATAGCAACTGAAGTGCTAGTTGTTTTTCATTGATAACAATGCCTACTTCATAGCTGACTGATATTCCAGGAGCAAGTGAATGTACTTATTAAGGAGCAGTCAAGAAGAGTCAAATAAGCCAAGACTTCGGGCCTTGCCATTTCCTTTAGCAAGGATAAAATCTATTATTATATATTTTGAGGCTTTTTCACATGCTTTGGTTTAGGCCCTCCCCATGTCTAAACCTGGCCTTTGAGGGGAGAGGGACTGAAGCCCAACAGTCAACCCGTGATCAAGAATCCTCCAGCCATTCAATGCCATAGAGGTACATAACTTGTCAAGTTTCGTAACAGCTTTGAGTCTCTCTCCATTATTACATAATAAAATACACCAAGTAACATTATTTTTTTATTCAAAAATGTTGTTTGATAGTATGAACCAGAGCTGTAATGCTCAATACCTTCTATGTTTATATCAATATTTGTAAAATAATAAGAGAAGTTCACCTCAATATAATATGTAGAACACTTCTGTATGATACCCTCCAGCAATTAAAATGAAAAAAATCAAAAATCTTACATTACAGTAAAAAATAATTAAAAATCAATTGAACACAATTAAAAATCAATCTAATACAATTAAAAATTAAATAAATTAATTAAAAGAAATTTAACGAAAAAACTGCAAAACGATTTTCCTTCCTGAAGCTGACAATGCTTTTCGACTTATGTCATAATCACAGGAACGAAAATTACCGAATATGGGTGAGCATGAAATTTAAATAGGGATTATTTGTCTTCGCTCGTGCGCGTATTGATATTAAATTTGGACTTAACGTAACATTCCACAAAAAGATTTATTTATTCAACAAGTTAACCAAGTGGTGAATAACATAAAAGAAACGAGACTTCCTAAATTGAATACACATGACAGTTCAGCTTTACGTGAACTTCGGGAAAATAAAGACATTATTATACAGAGGGCAGATAAAGGAGATACAGTTGTAATACTCGATAAACATGATTATATTAATAAGTTAGATTCAGTTGTTTCAGATACCTCCCCTAATCTTGAAGTAGACCCGGCACTATTTACCAATTTGGTCAATCATTACCCCATGGGCTCACATCTGGTGAGTATGGGCTTGGCAAACCCAGGGTCCTGAGCTGGATATCATCATTCTTCTCTTTCTTGCTTTCTTGGTGATTCCCTTCTACTTCTGACTGACTGACTGACACTCTCTCTCTCTCTCTCTCTCTCTCTCTCTGGGTAACACAGGAATTTTTTTTTTTTTCTTGGCTGGTGCAGCATAAGCCTCAGGCTTCCTTGCATCATATGGCTAATAATAATAATAATAAAACGTTAACCTAGTATCAAAAAAATTACTACATTACTTTGGTTCAGTTAAAGGAATTGAAGGTCAGAACATACAATATTCCTCCACTTTTCGGTCTGGTAAAATTACACAAGGTCGGATTTCCTATTCGGCCTATTGTTTCCTACAGAAACTCAGCATTTTCATCCTTGGCCACCCATGTATATAGCATCATAAAATCCTTTAGACAGGTGAAACAATTTGGGATTAAGAACTATGATACATTATTTAAAAACCTTAAGGACTGTAGACTTGGTGATAATGATAATTTATTCTCACTAGATGTTACCTGATTATATACGAATGTAAACATTGATTACACATTAGATATTATTTGGGATATGTTAAATAATAATTCTATACCGATTAATTACATGGAGCTTCCTATTAAAGAAATTTTTCACTTAATTAAACTCTTAGTTGAGGCCAATTATATCACCTTTCGAGACAAAGTATACAAAACAAATTTTTAGTTTGCCAATGGGATTGAGCTTGAACGGCTTAATATCGGAGGTATATATGTCTCAACAATTGAGCGCATTTGACACAAACTGAGACTGCGTGTTGATTAACACAAAAATTTTCTACTCCGTATCACATACTTTGGGAGGTATTTAGACGATGTTCTAGTTATTACTGACAGTAGTACAATCCAAGACATTTTACATTCGTTTAATAATATTCACTCTAGACTCAAATTTACATTGGAAAGGGAGGGCACGCATACAAAGTCATTAAATTTTCTAAATTTCACGCTTACTCGGGACTTGAATAAAATCCAATTTAACATCTATCGTAAACCTACAAACGCTGGCATGCTTCCACATTATAACAGCTATCACCCATTCTCCTACAAGAGATATTATCTTTAATCAATTTTTAAATGCCTATAAATATTCAACAACGGAATCTGCTTTGCTCAGAAATACATATATTAACCAGCAGATTCTTAAACAGAGGTTATCCCCTTGCTACAATAAACCGAATTAGGATACAAGCTAGGGATAGGATACAAAATACTACATCAACCAACAATCGTAATATTAAAAAAATACTTTCTTTCTGTTCCATATGTTGAACAGTGAAACAAACAGCTTAACAGATTATTTAAAGATACCGAATTTAAAATTATGGCCGGGCCAATACGGAAACTACACACCATACTGAAAAATCGCTCAGTCCTTTCCTCGTTTGCAACACAAATAAATGACCTAGTATACAACATTTCTTGCGGTGATTGTGACTCGTCATACCAAGGTTCTATGCGTTTTCCTCTGAATTTTCATGTTAATCAACACGCAGTCTCAGTTTGTGCTTCTTGTTCAGTGTCAGAATTAACTTTTCATGCCATTAACAAAAAACATCCTTTTTTATTTAACAAGGCCAAAGTATTTAGTGCCCAACGTAATTATTCTAGACTATTAATTGCAGAAACTGTCGAATTTAAATTACATGAGAATTCTATTAATGTTCATCGGCCATTTCTAATCTCCATTTGCATTGTTTGCCGGGAACCAATGGTACAACGGAAAGTTTTTTCGATAGCAAATAAGCTGTGGATGTCAACACAAACTGACCACAGAAACGCCAAAAGCAATACTACAAGTGCAATTTTACTAATTCTTGTGAAGAATTTTACAAAGAAATAGCAAATAAGGAAGAATTATTATGAAAAATTCACTCCGCAGAAAATATATTTAATTATATTATTTAATTTCTCTTGTTTTTATTGTTAAAAAATGTATTATTATTATTATTATTATTTCACAGAAAAAACCTACCCTTGCTTCACTAAACAAAAATGAAAATCGATTAAAAACATGAACCCTCTAATAAGTGTTTTTTTCCCTTCTAATTACAATTAGTTTTCTCAATTCACATCCTTCACACACCTTTCTGTTTGTTACGTAGCCTAACACAAGGGGTACCATTTACTGAATTTTAGCCTTTCTGTGGAAAAAAAAAAAAATGTTTGAAATTTACTTACAGGTGCATCCTTAACTGGGGGGGGGGGATAATTACCCTAACTAATAATAACAATTGCGGGTTAGAGATGCCAATCATTGTCTTCCTCTTTTCCTCGCCGCCATTTTGGAAGGGTGCACCCATAAGTAAATTTTTACCAAAAAAATATATATATATATACACACACACTATATTTGTATTTTTTAAAGAAGTTTGATATTTTATTTTATAAGGTTAGTTCAAAGAAGTCAACGTATTTAATTTATATTTTGTATGTGAATATTTTTTAGTAAAATAATAAGAGGAGCTTACCTCAATATAGTAGGTAGAACACTTCGTTGAAGTGTTCTACGTACTATATTAAAGTAAACTCCTCTCATTATTTTACTAATATTATTATCAACGTAGAACATATTGAGTATTACAGCTCTGATTCATACTATCTAGTGAATATTTTTTATATACAATTTTTTTTTTTTAAATGTGTACTATATTGTTTCTAGTGGGGTTGAAAAATCCCCCCCCCCCAGTTGTCCCGCATTTGAATGCTAAGGATCTGGTCACTTTACTATAAACCAAATATAAACCAAACCTGATGGGGAGCCAATGATCCACTTATCTCTACTTTTTTGGGTAATTGCAACCTTTTTTTTTCCCTAGCTTTTTGCATTTTTTATCCTGTACGAATGCATCAATGGAAAGCACATTGTATAAGTTCAAACTTACCTTTTACCATCTTGGACACATGCGCCACAGATGCCAGCTGATAGAAGAGTGATTGTCGCGACAGCCGTGATTTCAAAGAAAATGATTTACAAAACTACGAGTACAGTATATTGAAGAAAATGATTTCTCATCATCAAGCGAATTTTTTTAACTTAAAATTTTGCTTTAAAAACCAATAAAAATTAGCATATATAACTTATCGGCCTTCTAAGTTTTCACTTCCAGAAGTACTTATCGATATCGATCAAAATCACGCTGACAATGTGACTAGATGTCCGGTTTGTCCCACGTCCAAAAGGTTTCTCTGCGAGACACATGAAATGTCCCGGTTTTCAGAAATTTTAAATGCAGTGGTTTACCAGCGTGATTTTCCGAGGGGGGGGGGGGGTTAAACACTCTAAGACTGACCATAGCGGGCTAGGCATGTCAAACACTGCTACTCGTAAAAGGGTACCAGATTGTAAAGACTAACTTTTTTTTTTTTTTTTTTTTTTTTAGGTGTAGTCTCCATACTTGAAGGCAATGTTCCAAATGTAGTCTTACAATTGAAGCGTAAAGTGGGTTTATGATCTCCCTGTCTCTACAAGCAAATGTTCGATAAACCATCGATAAGACACCATGAGCCTGCTTAGTCGCCTGTCTACGCTGCTCGGAGACTTCATGTCCGACTGTGTCGTAACTCCCAAATCCTTTTCTTCCTCTACTGTTTTTAATTTAACTCCCATCAAGTGTGTGAGTTAGTTTGGGATGCTGTTCCCAAGTGTAAGAGCTTTCATTCTGCTGCTCATTAAAATATAGCTGTCACTTTTCTGACCACCACTGATATCGATATAAGTCGTCCTGAAGAAGCTCAGTTTGGCGCTGATCATTATTTACTCTACCGATCTTGGCAACAACTGCAAATTTTGCCATCACGCCTTCTATCACTTCGTCAATGTCATTTAATAAAATCAAAAACAACAGTGGTCCCAATACCGATCCATGGCGAACCCCATTTCTTACAAACCTCTTCCTCCTGCACTGACGCCATCCTGAGATCTATTTATAGATTTTCCCTATGATCCAAACGTGTCCCAGCTTTTAGAACAATCTCTCACGAGGGAGAGTCAAATGCTTTGATGAAATCAAAGTAAACAATTTCGAAATTATTTCCTACTCATCACTCATGAGTGACTCTATCAAAATAGCTAACCAAGTTGGTTAAACATGATTTTCCCTTTACAAAAATCATTCTGCGTGTCCTTCAGAATTCCATTTCTATCTAAATGATCCTGTAATGCACTTTTGATCACTGCCTCCATGACATATCATCATCATATCGCCTTTCCCGTATAAAAACAGCTGGATCCGACACTGTAGCACATTAAATTAGCCATTGGAGACACACTGACAGTCTTTGTGGACAATTTACTCTGGTTAAAACTGAGACTGTGGATTCTCACATAGCAGTTCTGCAGCCAAACGTTCTCGAGGTTGCAACTCGAGAAAATTATATTGTTAAGACCACAGGACAGTCTAGAAATGTTTAAAACTAGAATTAAGAAAAGTGGGAAACTAGACTAATTCAGAACAAAGTTTAAAGGACGCCAGTTACCACAAACTGTTAGAGGTAAAACAACATTTATTAAAAACAAATACAGACAGTCGGTTACATGCTGGGCTCGGAACGACCGAATCGCACCAGAATGTCATCTGGTTCGTCACATGCATCAGTAACGTCATGTACATATTTTGTTATTAAATAAAATATTTTAATAACGAGTATTATTGTTTCGCAATATTTTCCATTTCGATTCCTGATTATGTGCTAAACCAGTGGCAGATTCAGGGTGGAGCACCGGGGAACGTGCCCCCCTGTCGGTTTTCGGAAAATATACACCAATCGTTTAAATTCCCTTTAGGTACAAAAAAAAAAAAAAATTCTTTTTTTCATTGTAACGTAGGATTTTATCAATTTTTGCATTGCGGCTGAGCTATTTTCAACTGACTACAGTTGACAACACTGATGCTAATGTAATCGCCATTCTAGTACACAAAATGGTGCCTCTCCTGTCATTTTTTTCTGGAGCAGCCACTGTGCTAAACAATAAGCTATATTCATGAAACGAGGGCCAACGATACGTGTCTCTACAGCCCAGACAATACAGCTGTCGGTCGCTGCTTCAATATACTGTACGGTATTTTGGGGTTAGGGGAAGCTTCGTTCACCTGGTATTCCACCCCCATCCCACACTCCTGCTGCTGAATATGACTGAATAGAAATTAGTTATCTACTTAGTATTCTCAACTACTAAGAAAACAGAAACTGGCAAAAAAACATTTTTTTTTTAAATTTGTAATCAATAACAAGTGGGTGACCTAATTTAAATAAAAGAGAGGGGGGCTTTTATATTTTACGTAACATAACCTTCTTTTACAAACAGATATTTGACAGTATTTGACTGTAAAAGAAAGTTAAGTTACCTAAAATTTGAGAGTTGGCTTTTCAAAATTAGGATTATGCAATGGCACCACATTCTAAAAAGTGAAAAGAAAAGTTTGTTTAGTTTTAACATCTATATGACGAGCAGTAGTTAATCCTGAATAGGAGCAACCAATGCGAAATTTGCATTATCAACGTTCCATCTAATAATATTATAGCATAATTTTGACCGATATTGACAAACACGAAGCTTCTAGAAATTAAAACTTGTGGTCGATAAGTTACTTCCGAAAAATTCAACTATCACGATCACTGTTAATTTTAGCTATGCCCTATAATTATCGCTTAAAGATCACTGATTAACTTTACTTAGCTCCTGTAATTAAAATTAGGGTAACTTCCCATTCTCTGTGACAGTACAATAAATTTTACACTTGTCTTTCGTTTGGAGGGATCATCTGATTAGTTTTTAATGCGCATAATTACTACTTGCTATTTTTCTTGTGCGAATAAAACATTATTTCTAACGGTTCCCGTTGTTAAAAAGTAAAATTTGTTCAGTCCTGGAGTAACGTATGCTAAATTGGAAAGGTTGGAATCAAAGGAAAACCCTTAGATGGATAGCTGGATGGCTTCAGGGCATTCGTTGAAACTTCTCATTTCACGAAACTGAAACTTCCCATTTCTCCATAACTTAACTCACTGCTGAATTAATTGCTGAAACTTCGTCGGGTTGCTTTGAACCTTTGAACGTTTTTCAATAAAATGAAACCATAATCTTGGCCAGCCTTGAGCTGGCCAAGATTATGGTTTCATTTTATTGAAAAACGGTGAGCAAAAGAACCAGATTTCTTGGAGTGTCAAGGGTAAAATACTATTTGGGGTAGCTGATTCTAATTACATAGCTGTGCAGTCACTTGGGGCTTTAACTTTTAGCCCATCACTTATCAAAATTATGAGGATATCGGTGTTAGTCGTACATGTGAATTAATATTAAAAGTTGCGACCTCGGCAATTAACCATGAGAAGTGTAGTACTTATTATGTAAGTATGTATACAAAAACGGAACGTCCTGGTTTCCGTCGGGTTTGTATTGACTTAGTATATGGAATGTACTGACACACTGTTTTAATTTGTATCCGGAAATATAAAGGTTAAAAACATCACAACGCTAGTTAAATAAGGCCATATCGCCTTCACATTCGAAACTTTGGCTACAATCATGGCTATCGAGACTGGAAAAACAAGTTTAGCATGTGAGCTTTATCATCCAGTGAAAATGGCATGTTTACTTGCTACCGAGAACTGAAAGCAAAATGCTTCCCTGTGTCAATGCCCGTATGTTAATTTTGCCCCTTATACTTAACTTGTTGCTATAGATAAGCGGTTGACAAGGGGTTAATTTTGTGTATCTCATAAAACAATTCTATTACTACGAAAACAGGATTAAGATGAATAATTTTCTCATTCCTGTAAAACAGGTTGTATATGAAATTTAAAATGTGCTTTCATATTGCAACACCGTAAACTACGAAAATTACAAAAAAGAAAAAAAAAAAAAAAACCGAAGGTAATGAATGGTTTATGAGTTGTCACCAAAATTCAATGCAAAATTTTTTCAAAGTCAGAAGTGGTGTAGGTAAGAAAACAGCAAACGAAAGAAACGCTAAAATTAGTCACAAATTAAAACAATGCTGCATTTCTTGAGATATAAAGTGTTGTCATCACTAACATTCACCATTCCAGGCCTATCGGAGCAAGACATTCTCAATAATTGAAACTCTCAAGAAAACAAGAAATCTACTCACTTCAGATGATGTGTAACCAATTCTTCAATTACAACATTCTTCAATAACAACAGTAATTCAACATTACACAGAAATTCTTACTCTTATTATAAGACAGAATTATATGAAGGCCAAATGTAACAGTAAAAATATCACAATGCGTATTATAGAGATTCCCGCGAAACTTTAAGTGCTTCTTGATCAAGTAAACAATTCCATTCCCATTCGACATATGAAGATACTACAAAAGTTACAACAGTTCTTGCGAAAACCCTATAAGACATTGCCGAACGAACTTCAGTTTCTTACACAAACCCCCCAGAGCTAGTTGTTAAAAACCTCCAAGTTTACGAAGTCCGTTTTCAGGTTCACTGGAATACACTGCCTGAGGTATATTTTTCACGCTTTTTGATTTCCATGTACTTCTAACCGGCAGTCAACCGCGAGCCCCAGAAAACCTGCTTAAATTATCCTCAAAAGAGAGAAAAGGCATAGGACAAGTGTAAGTTCCTAGAGACATTGGAACGAAATATGTTACCAGGACTGTGTTAATAGAGTCAGGGTTGGAATTGGGAGAAATTCGCTCTCCCACCACCGAGATGAAAAGTATATTTGTTTCGATCTGCGAATCAGTGCTTGCTAAAGTCCTGTGCCAAGAAACTTAGCAAGTCCCCCACGCCACCCTCCAATATTTTACTGTTTCTTCCAGATCCAATCCGACCCTGCTGGAAATAGCCGTACCAGCCGATTCAAAGGGACGACAAAATGAACACAGTCCACGTGTGGGGAGAGGGGGGGGGGTGTTACATCATTAATAAAGAAAAAAATTATGCAGCTCACGTAATTGCTCACTTTAGGTTCACACGCACTTGGCAATATGTACTGTATAATCACGTTAAAAGAAATATTTCTTTAGTAGTCCGTACTTACCTTTAGTACATTACATTATATTCTTCAGACTTATGTAATAAATAAAATATTTGATTTGAATGACTGCACATCAACGCTAAAGTGCTGGGAAAACCAAAACATCTTATTGTCATCTAGCTTTAAGGAAAACAAAACACGGATTTTCCATTTACGTGAACAGTTTTTCAAAGAAAATTTTGAAGTTGTTATTTTTCCTGCTATACTACTAATAAAGGGGTAAAAAATTCGTTAGAAACTGCGTACTGTTCTGGAAAAAAAAAAGGTCTCATGAAAAAAAGCAGCTGCATATGATCCCCAACATTTTATTTGTTTTTATTCATTTATTTAATCTATCAAATAATATACTTAACAGCAGCAAGGTCTGTTGGGATCAACTAAGGCCATGAAGAATATATAATGTATAAATTAGGAGTAAATGCATTTATTTACTACACATAACAGTATGAAAGCCAGACGCACCCACGGCCAAAATTAAATAACCAAATGTTATGGATTTAAACTTATTGTCCCGCATCGTAAAGTGCAGTGGCAGTTTAATTTGGGGACATGGGTTCATCCCCATCAGAATTTTGTAAACTACTACAATTATTTTCTTATAACCGGTCTTAATAGTGGCATTAACATGTATGAAGTTGCCACAGACATTATTTTACTAACATGGAAAAACTCATTGCCAATTTCTCGTACGTTTGTAATGATATTATTCCTAATTTCTAATTCCTAATGATATTGTCCGTAAGTATTATTCCTCTTTTACCATGCTCAGACGACGCGCATCGTATTGTAGCACACGAACGGATTGCGTAAATTATCCCCAAAAATGTTTTCTAAACTCCTACGTGATATCCTCACGTTGACCAGTTCATCGCATGCGGACGACTAATAGAGTAGGAGAACATGAGGCACAACGAAGCATGGGAAAGAATGAAATAAATGCTTCAAAATCCTCCATGATGGCATAGTGGTTTCTCCACCTGAACTCATTTGTAGAGTTCCGAGTTCGATTTCCACCTGGAGAAATTTCTAAAAATGCTCTTCAATCGAGACTGTAGTTAGTCGATCCTCAGACAGAGGGAATAGGGCCCCCATCATGAGTTATTCCGGGTTTTTAAGTGAGCACAACGCAAATCGGCCCGTGGACGTACACTTGTACAGACATAATATAGGATAGCGCAATAGTCGCTGATGCGCGTAAAACCAAACAACGACAACAAACGCTTTGATTTCTTTGGCATCAATGGCATAGAAGTGATGCTCCAGTAACTAATAATTCAATACTTGCTGAAGTCGTGATTCCGTTTCGAGGTGATAATCCACGTTGGTTTATAATGCGTGTAACCTTCATGTTTTCTGATAATTTTTGCTGTGGGAGTGGATACTTTGATATCATTCGTTGTATTTTATATTCATCTGTTTACTGCAGCGACAATCTGAAACCTAATCCAAAATCCCTTCAGCCCAGGCAAGTCATATTTGTCTCTTACCTCCTATTTATATTATGCAGTTGGCACCCATAACTTTCTAAAGGGAGTGTGTGACTGAGGAACGAGCTATTTTATTTTGAGTAAAATGAAACGTTTCATTATACTCATGCTTCGGTATGTCCCAGCTTGCTTCGTGCAACGAGTTCTATTTACTCTAATCGTTATTCATAAAGATGCATAAATGACACCATAAATGAAATGCTAGCAACTATACACTGTGATAATTCTGAAAGTTCCGAAAAAATCTTGACTTTTGTACGGTTTGATATTTCTGGGTGGGGGGTGTCTTCTACATGAGAGAAGTGATGGAAGCTTAAGAAACAACGTAGTCAACAGATTCATGAAACCAGAAACTGAAGACTGTGAGCCATTCCAATAAGTGAGAGGCAGTCCAAAATGATCTCCTCAAACAAATGCTCTATGGACAAACGAAAAGGCAGAATTGCTACATATGATTTGGTAAAGGACGTCGTGAACCAGTGCGAACTCTGAGACAAACAGCTTCACCGCGTCCGCTTTCCCCTCCTCCAGTTGCTCTTTTCTAAAACTTGTGGCACTGGACGTGTTCCCCTATACAATGTCCAGGCTTGGGTCAGCTTACCCTCTGCTCCCTTTCCCATCTTGACACCTCTGCCAGTAGTACTAATACAGTATCTCACTTATAAATTTCAGTAAAGTGAAGATTGCATGTGGTAAAAATCTTAATCCTAAACCTAACTGTTCATTAACATATGTAAGAACGATAAGACTACAATGACAATGCAGGTTTAAACGAAATTTGAAATGTGATATATAGTCTTATTTATGTTCCTAAATACAGTAGACTTTCAGATGGCATTATTAAGTGTCATTGTACCTCACCTTTGCTTCACCGTACCCCATTTGTTGGGTTCAAATAAAACAGTGATAAGCTTTTTTTAAAAATTACTTTATTGTGGATTTTGGTGTGAATTAACGTTAAACATACGGTGCCATAGGTGGATCCGGGGCACGTGCCCCCAACCCCCGTTGTTTTTCGGAGAATATACATCAATCGTTTAAATTCCCTTTAGCTACAAAAAAAAAAATTTTTTTTTTTTTTTTTCATTATTAACATAATGATTTTAGCTATTTGTGCATTGTGGCTTAGCTACTTTCAACTGACTACAGTTGGGCAACACTGATGCTGATGTGATTGCCATTCTACACTGGTGCGCAAAACTTAAGTACTAACCCTATTTCTAAAGGCTACAACCACAAAATCTTTACTTAAGGTACTCTTTACTGATGAGAGTAGATTCGGTCTCAGCATCGATTCTGGACATCAGCTAATCTGGCGAGAGGTTGGCACACGGTATCACCCCGCAAACATCACTGAAAGGAATCAATATGGCGGAGGAGGTGTTCTCGTCTGGGGAGGCGTTATCTTGGATGGACGTACACAACTCCAGATACTGGAAGGCGGTACTGTAACTGATGCACGCTACTGTACTGAGGTAATCCTTCACCATGTGCGTTTGTTCCGAGGTGCCATTGGCCCCGAGTTCGTGTTTAATGATGATAACGCCACACCCCCATCATACTGCAGTTGTGATATGCTTTTGGAAAGTGGGGACATTGTTCGTATGGATTGGCGTGCCCGTTTCTCTCGATCTAAATCCCATTGAACGCACATGGGACGCTCTGGGGAGACACCCACCAGAAAATGTTCACCAGCTGAAGATGGCGCTGACAGAGGAATGGACGATTGTTTGTCGTTTGTTATTTGGTTTTTAGGAGCATTAGCAACTAAGGCCATATTGCTCCGGGGATATGCGGTGGTCATTCCCTGACCGGAATGGACGATGTTACCGCAAGAACTTATCAACAACATTGTTCTAAGTATGGATAGATGGTGCAAAGTCTGAATCGACATTAGGGGTGGCCATATCTTCTACTGAGGAGATATGGCCCTCTTCCCTTTGTTCCATCTTTGGCAGTGATGCATCTGTATCATGGCATCCAGTGCTATGTTGGCATTTTTTTAAAAAAGTCCCCCTGTACCGTTTTGTTTCCGTTGTTGTGTTGGTGTTGCTTCCTTCATCATTTCTGGCCTGGATATGCTTTTCCCATATCCAGGCCACTCCTATGAGAAGCTACAGGTGCAAACCTGATTGGTCCTTAAATTTTGCACACCAGTGTAGTTCTGAGTGCTACACAGTATGGTAGTGAGTAATGTTTACTTCAAAGTAATTCAAAGTTTAGCTATGCGCCTGTGCCCGCTAGTCACATTACGTTTTGAGTGTCGTATTTGTTTTGTTCTGTGCATTATTTTGTGTCTTGTTTGTGCACAAATGGTGCCCCCTCCTATCATTTTTTTCTAGATACGCCATTGCCAGGAGCTTTATCATACCGCTTGTATCGCAAGAAAAAATTATTCCAATAAAAGATGTTAAATACAATAGGAGTTATGACAAAAAAAAAAAAACGTGTTCCATTGTATCCTGGTTAGGCGCCTTTGCACATACATGTATGCGTAAAGCGCCTACTGTGGAGTTTCAAAAAAAAAAAAAAAAAAAAAAAAATTATGTGCCTATTTTGAAGGATTTGTTGAGCCATCCCAAATTATAAACTTGGAAATTATTATTTCTTTGTGTTTCATACATTTCACATAGGTTATCCATATACCGTATAGCTGAAGCACTGATATTACATTTGTTGCCATACGCTAAAACTAAATGTTCTCAGTTCGTGCATAAAAGTCGTTGCTTTTTGCATGTTTTTTTTTTTGTTTTTTTTATAAATCATGAATTATTATTATTATTTGCTAATGCGCCTGAAATGTAATGCACTGCGTATATTAACTTCCTTTTTTTTTTTTAAACGTTAATTTGGCAGAAGAACGGTTATCCAATTACCAAATTCAAATTATCATATTATACACATCTATCAAGGATTTCGGAGTATCGGTTCTTCAGTATCAATTATATATATATATATATATATATATATATAATAAAGAAAGCTACAATATCTGGGATATATAAAATATCATTTAAATTCGTTAAACTCAGTAAAATTAACATTTTGCTTGGGTATTACAACTTCAACTGTTCCCATACCGGATTTCCCGTCGGCAGAGGAGTACCGTGGAATTGCAGCGTCCGAGGGTAAGAGTTGATTTCTGTGTTCTCCTCCCTTATTTAGGAAAGGATAGAACATGTTCTTTAAAACGTGTTCTACATTCAATATTCATTTCAAATGCTCTATACAAAATTATTCATGATTAAGTCTAAATTCATGAGTTGTAACAATGCATAAAAACTTGTCAGTCCTAGGAAAATCAGATGTATAAGAAATATTTAAATTTATTTTCAATATTTATTTAAATATTAAAAATGTTAATAATAAAAATAAATACAGAAAACGGTATAAGGGAAATTTGCAGATTACGCAAAGCGATATTTAAACTTACTGTACGCCCCCCCCCTTTAGTTTCGTAACTAAAGTTTTATCCCCCTCCAATATTGGGTAACAAAAGCTTAAAGATCCCATCCCAAGCAAAAATAGATCTGAACCATTATCGGGGCCATTTCTTTATACATATAAACTCGTGCAAAATTTTACACAGTGATGTAACCATTGTCAGGATCACAGCTATATAAAGAATGTACAAAATCAAATCACAGCACGGTTATAATTTACATTCGTTACTTAATATTTTTTTATAAAACGACAAATAAATAACTAACAGTCCATATTGTTTATGTATTGTATTGTAAAAAACTGTATTTATGTGAAACTGTTATTAAACACTAACACAGGAATTAAAAAAAAAAAAAAAAAACAACCGTCATATTAGTGTTATCCGAAAATAATTTCATTCACCCATGTGTATTAAAAACATAAATTGCGTGTCCCTGGTCAGTTTGCCCAGTTCTGGACGAAAAACCTGAGTATCCTCGCCTGACACCGACTAACTCAACAATAAAAATGCCCATAAAAGTTCCAGTTGTCATTAACAGGATCCGAACAGGGGCTTTACCACCCGGTGTAGAGAGGACAATGGTTTCATTCAATTCTCAAGGTATGTAATCACAGGATTGCACTATAGCAAGGTTATAAAAATGACTTCTTGAATTCTCACAAACTTGAATTTGCAATCCCTGTACCGATCAGCAGTCGCCAATCGTCGACAGATTGGTCTGAATGGTCTATTTGCAGGTGTGTAATTCAGTTTACATTATTTCATACAGGTTTTCTGTTCCTATACGCAAATTCTGCTTGAACTATGGGGGAGAGGGTGAGAACATCACGATTAATTCTTCTAAAAATGCAGAAATGGACCAAAAAATCCAGTCTAGGCTTAAGCCTATTAGGCAGGCGGAGGCAGATTACGAGAAATCCTTGGCAAAAGATGCTAAGAAAAATAGCAAGGATTTCTTTACTTATATAAACTCTAAAAGGAAGGGGATCAATCCGATTGGTCCACTTAACATCGATGGTTCGACTGTTGATGATCCTGCTCAGATAGCAAACAAACTGAATGAGTATTTTGCATCTACATTCACCCATGAGGAATTATTATAAGGTTTAAAAATGGCAAAAGGTTATCAAATTGTAGCAGGGTACTTAATGATTTTGTAATAACTGAGAGCAAAGTGGAGGAGAAATTGTTAAAGTTAAACATAAGAAAAGCACCTGGGGTGGATGGGATCTATCCACTTATATTAAAGGAGGCGGCAAAGCAACTAAGCAAACCCTTAGCCATAATTATGAGAGCATCCTTGGACTGAGGGGAGGTTCCCACGGACTGGAGATGTGCAAATGTATCCCCGATTCACAATGGGGGATCGAAGGGTGACACGAGTAATTACAGACCAGTTAGTTTAACTTCTGTTCCGGGTAAAATAATGGAGTCACTGGGTTAAAGATGCATTGCAGGATCATCTAGACAAGACTGCAGCAATAATTCAGACACAGCATGGGTTTGTTAAGGGAAAGTTGTTTGACAAATCTGATAGGATATTATGATGTGGTTACAAAGGAACTGGATGCAAAAAATAATTTTGATATCATATATTTGGATTTCAGGAAAGCTTTTGACACTGTTGCGCATGGAAGACTATTGTACAAATTTGAGCAGAATGGTATTAAGGGTAAGTTGCTACAATGGATAAAAGGATGGTGAAATGGGAGAAGACAGAGGGTGGTAATCAATGGATGCTGCTCTTCGTGGATTAATGTTATTAGTGGAGTCCCACAGGGTTCGGTGTTGGGTCCATTGTTGTTTTGTATATTTATCAATGATATTGATGAAGGTATATCAGGCTTAGTGTCGAAGTTTGCAGATGATACAAAGGTTGGCAGGGTTGTTAATGACAGTAATGGCAGTGTGCTACTGCAACAGGATCTAGATAATTTGGGCAGATGGGCTAAGAAGTGGCAACTGAAGTTTAACCTTGACAAATGCAAAGTACTGCATATGGGTAGAAGTAACCCGAGAGAAAAGTACCAACTGTGTGGTACTACACTTAAGGTGGTAGAAAATGAAAAAGACCTGGGAGTAATTGTGCAGTCAGATATGAAGTTTTATGAGCAATGCAGACAGGCTGCCAGGGCAGGTTTTGTCAATGATATACATGTATAGGAATTTTGCTAACAGGGAAAAGGAGGTGATTGTCCCTCTGTATAAGGCAATGGTCAGACCACGCCTTGAGTACTGTGTACAGGTCTGGAGGCCTCATTTTAGGAAGGATGTCGATTTGCTTGAGCGTGTACAGAGAAGGGCAACAAGGTTGGTGAGGGGAATGAAGGGATCCTCTTACCAAGAGAGGCTTAAGTTCTGCAAATTGCAGTGGCTGGAGACTAGGCACCTGCGAGGTGATCTGATTGAAGTGTATAAGGCCTTGAATGGGTTGAGCAAGCTGAATTCTGTTGGGATCCTTCCACTTGTTCAGATTACGAACCTAAGGGGACATAAATTCAAATTAAGAAAAGACAGATGTAGAATAGATGTGCGGAAATTTGCCTTTAGCCAGCGGGTGGTTAATTGCTGGAATAAACTTCCATTTAAGGAGGAATTGGACAGGCATTTGGAAGGAATGGTGTGATTTTTTTTTTTTTTTTGGCTGATGCTGCATAAGCTCATACACTTGCTTTCTTGCATCACATGCCACTACTACTATTACTAAGCGATTGCTGCATTTGATTTTTGTACTGAAGGAAAGATCTTTTTCGTTTAATAGTGGCTGTCTTCTCCCTATCGCTACATCTACGGGAAGATTTTTCTATACATTTTGGACTTTGGATGCTGTGTTTTTAAAGTAGCTGTGGCTCAACAGCGTTTCTTAACCTTTTATTTCTGACAACCCCTTTTTTTGGGCGAATCAAAATCCGCTTTGTGCTCCGGCAGTTTTAATAATATTATGGTACGCCATGAGCCCCAGGATATTCCTTCGAGTCGTCCTTGGGCTCTAGGTTCGCAGGTTGAGAAACACAGAATTATATGATAGCGATTCCATTACTTCGCCAGAGTACTTATTTAAAATACTGGTTATATAATATTGGTGTAAATACACCATAGTTTATCCATAAGTTTAACTACATAAGTAGCATTAATTCATCGTTTGATTTTATCTCATATTGTGGCTACCTTCACAACGAGATACCAGGTATTGCACTACTTCGAATAAACACTTCTCTAATAGAGGAGACTACGGTTATTTATTTTCAGTGGGCACCACCACGGCACCGTTTCGGAGCTTGTTGGATATGTGTGGAATAATAACTCTACTATCCACTTGTCCCTATTAGACTTAGAAAAGTAGAGAGAAAGTTATAGTAGGAGTGGAAGAAGAAAAGAAACGGTGTAAAAGAATGAAAGGGACAGCAACTCCTTCAACTCACACCACTCAAAATCTCATAAATTCCTCGAATAGGCAACGCTTCCCCAGTAGAGAAGACTGTTGTTACCTATTCTCGAAAACTCCGTGAATATCAGGCTTCCCCTGATGACCGATTTGGAGCTTGTTGGCTCACTCATCGGTGGGCGGGCAGGTACCCTAGTAATGCAAAAATGCGATCACGGTTGTGAAGTTAATTCCTCGATATGAGAGATGCCAAATGATGTAGGTAATAATAATATTTAGAAGACTAAATGTACAAGGCATAATATGTTATGGGTTGAAATTAACTATATAATATGGAGTATTTACACCAATATTATATAGTTAATTTCAACCCATAACATATTATGTCTTGTGCATTTAGTCTTCTAAAAAATTAAAATACTGGTGTACCTGATCTGCATCCACGGGGCACAGTGTGGGCAACGGTGGGCCCCAATAGGGGTCCAACGGCTAAATGGCCAGATGAACAACGGTACAACGACACTACACTTAACAATATCCATACACTTTTAAATCTCTGGCTTTTACAGTGTACTGTAACACACACGACAATGTATACTATGCAGAGATGGGGGAGAACCCCCTGGTGACGTCAGACCCTAAACACACTTTACTTCGCAAGGGAAGCGGGTCTGGGCGAGGTCACACCCAAATAGCTACGGAAACAGTTTTCTTTCAAGTATATTTAGTGGAATGAATTGGCGGAACAGTAATTTTCCTAATACTGTACAAAAATAATGCGTTCCCGTTTTGAACATATTTCTGCACATTTGATAATGCAAAATTTTTTTCGAACTTAGCATCAAAGAGTATCAGTCTACATGAGTGCGCCTAGCCGAGTGGTCAGGAGTGGAAGGCCGACCGGGCTAGCCGGGTAGGTAAAGTACCTGCCTGGCAACCCAAAGGTTGGGGGTTCGAATCCCGCCTCGGGCTTGGATCAAAGTACTGCAAAAACCTTGGGAGGTGCATTATGGCCACAGATGCCGATGCGCCAACAACTACCAAAAAAAAAAAAAAAAAAAAAGGAGTGGGAGTGCAGTAGCACACGCTCTTTGGGTAGACCGGGATTCAAGCCCCTGTCTACTAAATACGGTCGATCTGCCAACCCCCACTGGACCAGCGTGGCAGATTATGGTCTATTTCCCTCAGCATGAATTGTTGAGGAGGCTTCCATCCTGCAGTGGGTTGACAATGGCTGCAGTTTACCTTTTTTTTACAGATATGTATTGGCATCAGTCGCGCAACTTGTACGCGTATGAAGTATGAACCTGTTTATACAAATTAAAATAAATAAATAAAATTCCTATTTATACTCCGGAACGATCAGAGGAGTTTACAAGTTAGAGAGAATACTAGAAACAGCATCGTATTTAGTATGCAAGCTTGAATCAAGGTCCGATACAAATTTCTGGCTAAAACACAAAATTTATATGCTAATTTGGCAAATGTCATACGACGAAGAATGATTCTTGTTTTTTAGTGGATTTTTTTTTTTTTTTTTTTTTTTTTTTTGATTTGGTAGTTGTTGGCGCATCGGCTTCTGTGGCCATATTGCACCTCCCAAGGTTTTTGCAGTACTTTGATCCAAGCCCGAGGCGGGAATCGAACCCGCGACCTTTGGGTTGCCGGGCAGATACTTTACCCACTCGGCTAGCCCGGTCGGCTTAGTGGATGTACATTACTAACGAAATCACAAGAAAACGTAGAATAAAATAATATATAAATAGAATTTAATTATATATATAGAATGTTACTATATATAAACATTTAAGTCGTAGTTCATAAAAAAACGAGCAAATTTTATTTCCAATCCAGCAAACATGTGTTCATTTAGATAGCTTTAAGACACATATGATAACAAGAAGAAGAAAAGTTTATAAAACTATTTATATTCAAAACAAAATGGAATAGTTCAAAGAAAGAGTTGAAACTCTTTAAAACAATAAACTTTAATTAATGTCTTAAATGTTAATAACTAAAAACACTCGCGCCTCAAAACTCCATTTAGGGGCGGGAGAAAGTGTAAGGATTTTATACTCATTATACAAAAATGTGACTAAGTATACCAGGTTTTTTTTGGCAGATTTTACTTAACAGTTGGGAGACTTAAAACAGGTTACGCTGCGTTTCATTCTCAATAAGAACATGAAATTAAAATGGCCAAAGATTGTCACAGATGAAAAATCTAAGCAGTGCATATTAAATGTCCCTGAAATGAAAACTAGGTGGAGTATTTAAAGAGCTCTATTTAAGTGCTATGATTACTCAAGATTCCAAACAGACCTCTTGTATTAAACTTGACAGAAAAATCATTAAGTTTAGCTGTACAAAAACTCAGAGCTCTCTTTCGCTTTAAACAAAAGGTTTAAAGATCTAGGATCACTTCTTAAGCAAGAGCTCCAATTTCGAAGGTTTAGGACATATTAACAAAAACTTGATCGGCCAAGGATTTTCTAGTGCTGCACAACCTCCTAAATACATGGAGAACCAGTTTGGAAATTGCGCGTGTTTTAATGTCAGACTGTTTTCTTGTTCAAAAATTAAAAAAAAAAAAAAAAAACCTGACTAATACTGCCGGAGACCAATTAGCTCGACATCATGTAAGCCCTCCGTGACATTATTGGTTTCGCCATTTTTCCCCCTATTGAAGAGATCTGGATTCGATTACTGTCAATGACCAAGAAATTGTTAAAGCCCTCTTCAATCGAGACTGCAGTTAGCCGATCTAAGGTGAAGGGAGTCGAGTTTTCTCCCGTGAGTTATTCCGAGTTTTTCAGCACGCACAACATGTAAATCAACATAAGCTGGTACAGACATAATACACAATGACGCAATGTGATCTCAGTCGTTGATGCACCTAAAAACCCAATAACAACAACAGCATCAGGAAAAAAAAAAAGTTTCTCCAAAGGGATTCAAACGATTGATGCACACCAAAAGGCTAACGTCAATCAGACTGAATACGACACGAAAGCCTCCATGAGAATTTATGGAAAGCTAAATGTAAAACGTTTAACGAGGCTAATCGATGAAAACTTATAAAAGATTACTGCGAAAGAAAACTAGAGTACTGACTATTGGAATTAACCGAAAGAATCAAATCACGTTATTAATGTGCCACAGTTTAACTGAATTTTCAAATTACTCTCTCTCTCGCTCGATTAATATGTTCCTGGAAATCGTGGTGTTCAGGCGAAAAAAGCTATCTCGGGAATCTGTTTTCCAAGATACAAAAATAATGTGACAATATTGGGTTATGTTCTGTATCAGCCTACTGAATGTTTTTTTCTCAGATGTATTTCTCAGATTAATCTTTTATAAACGTTTTAAATTAAAGAATGATTGTAAGAGAACACAAAGTAATCTATGCCATGTACGTTAAACAGATGATTTTAGCACTATTATAATCGTGCTTTACTTGAGTGGTGTACATACTTTATCTATTCTACTATTAATGTATACAATAACTCATCTTGCAAAATTAAGTTTTACCTACAACTATTCAACAATAATGGTTAGACTGCTTAAAGCTCTTGTTTACAGAGAGAATTCAATACAAATTAATGAATATGCAAGGTTTTGCAGTAAAGTTCTAGAACTAATCATCAATTTAAAGAAAATGCGATGTTAGAATGATAAAAAAAAAAAAAAAAAAAAAAAAAAAAACTTTTAATAGTGCATTGAGCAGCTAGCTACACACTTGCGAGAAACACAGTTGAACTTACGGCCACCAAATTTCTTTGTCACATTTCTTTTAATGTTCTCTACACCTTCAAATCCACAATATGATGGTGGATTTGATTTTGAGGAACAAAAAGTAATCAGATGGAATATAAATCAGCAGTATAAGGGAAGTGGTTTAATTCCCCAATTCGCGCTTTGCAAAATTTCTTAAAAATCGGCGCAGAATGCAGCGTTGTCGTGGAACAGGAACCAGTTCCTTTTTCTTGAAAAACTGAGACGTTTTGGTTAAAAGAATTCTTACTCGGTGATTTCTTTTAACCGAACGACACAAAATCATCCGTATTTTTTTTTGCTGTCGATGAAAGTGATCGACATTACTTTTGTTTTTGATAATGAAATTTTTTCGTTAATCGCCGTTCCATATCCTGTCTCATTGTTTACGGATCGTATAATCGAAACAGCGCGCTCGATCGTAATAGGAGACGAGTGCGCTATTTCAAGAAAGAATGGGATCATCAATAGCTTCAATGAGCTCTCCACTGCCTTAAGTCTCAGCATCTTTTGTTCATCAGTCAAAAATTGCGCCCGAAACTAGCGCAGATCTTCCGTTTAACTAAATATTCTATCAGAATTACACGAATTGTTTCTTTGTTAATGTAAAGCTGTTCTTTCATTATTCGATTATCAGACCCAGTTAATGTGTTAGCTTTTTCGACTGTTTCTTGGACTTAAAGCGTTATTGGACGTCCACAACGCCCATCCCCTTTCAGAACTTGACGGATTATCCCAAAATTTTGAAAACTACTGGTAAAAAAAAAAAAAAAAAAACACGAAAAGGATAGAGCCTCATTACTGTACTTTTATTTCACTAATCTGTAGGTTTCGGTTGCACTTTGAACTAGAAACAAAATTTAATGTTTGCTTTATGTTCCCTGGTTAACCAGAACGTCAACGCCGTGAAGAACACAATGGCACAACGACTGCATGCGAATTACTTAAGATACGCAAATGACCATGCAGAGTGCAGCAGTCACACAAACTAAACCTCTGCTAGAAAAATGGCATATGTCAGCTACCATACAGACGCTCTGTTGGTCATGTGATAATCACACGAAGATGTCTTGTGGTGGAAAGAAACTGCCTATCAGGTCTCAAAATACCTTGCAAACGTAAAAGGTAAAAAAAAAAAAAAAAAAAAAGAGGTAAACTGCAGCCATTATCAATCCACTGCAGGATGGAAATGTCCTCAACGATTCAGGTTGAGGGTATTCAGTTTGAATATCATAACATATTTTAAACAGGGTCTCCAAAAATATCATTTATTTTTGGACACCCTTTATCATTTATTTGGAGATAAATAAATGAGTATATTTTCGTAAAATACTCCAGTACACTGCAAAAGATGAAAATGTTTTTAGTGTGAGAACCTTCAACCTCTATAACTCTTCGCACCATGACAAAATACTGAACCGCTGCAGTTAACATGTTCTCATGAATGATATTTTGCTAGAAAAATGTTACCGCTTATTTCTCCTGAACTCTGGTTAATGTGCGTACATCATTATGAAGCCTCTGCAAACAGGCGGCACTAGTTACCGTTTTCGCCTAAAATATTTACCAATAAAGTCTCGAATAACAAAGTCCACATCATATTATTAATCTTTTCGAATGAAGAAGTGGGTTTTTTTTTTTTTTTTCCTGTTATAGTATATTTTCGGATGCCCAAAACCGCATAGTTTAAAGCGAATCAGTTACACCTAAACTGGTAAGCTAATTTTATACGATTTAAATCCAACAAGATGTTAACATCTGCTATTTTAAACAAACTAAGGTTTTACCCAGTTATTATATTTCCTGTTAATATACACATATAAAACATTATTACGCATAAAAAGCAGTACAATCGGTCAGATAATCCATTTAAGTAAAACCACAGATAGATTTTGTAATTACACTCTCACTTTGAACAGTGCATCCAGCTATAAACAAGAACAAAATCAAACATCTTTTGACAAAATGTAGCTTACGCATATTGTAATAAAGCGGATGGTAATGATCAATACCCGTTTTTTTTTTTTTTTTTTTCCAAGAATATATAGTTAGCACCAACCCCACAACAGGATTTATATAGGGATTGGAGCGGTGGGGATCTTTTGCATTACTCTTTAAGCGGGAAGTAATGAAAGGTTTGTAGGATTTGTGTGTGTGGGGGGGTTGTATCCCTGTAATTCCCCACCTGCTACTGCTCCATGGTGGTATAATAATTACTTTATATACATATAAGTTTCCGTATCTAGTTACTACTAATTAGAGTTTAAAAAAATCCATTCATTAAATCCTAAATAACTCACCTTACAGAGTAAGGATGGCGATTATCTTTACTTTTTCATTTTCTATAAATTATTCATGTAACCGGAAAAGGAGTAAGACCAAATCAAACATCAAAACACAGAATCAAGAGGTATATCAAGGTGTATCAAAAGCTCACAAAATCGACATCTCCACATAAATGGCAGACAGACGAAGTGAACTAAAACACCCTTATACCTCGTGCGTTCGCCTAAATCATATACTCTAGCGGCAGTTACAGGAAAACACGGTTAAAAAAAAAAAAAATACAGAAACCAGTTTCTAACAGAGCTGGCCAACAAAGTTCTCATTTCCGCCAGATCCCAATGTGACCAGCTCTACCAACTGTGAAGCCAGCCACGCCCCATCTCGGCAAGCCCAGCTACTACAATAGCCAGCACAAGGCACGCAATAAAGCGTGTTCAGGCCACGGGGCTTAAGTAGTAGTCCAGGTAAATCGACCACTGACAATAGGTGGTGGCCCAGGAGAACCCGTTTTCACATTTCCTGAGAGCAAAGAGATAGAAAGGGAGCTACGCTGGGTACTTAATGACCTGACCCTGATAAAAGGGGCATCTTCTGAATGCAAATTTCAAAAAAGCAAAAAGAGAATACTATATGTATACTGTATATCAAACTATTTTTATTTATTTTTTAATAGTGACCTCAAACACGAAAGGTACTGAAACCAAAAGTACTCCAGTACAGCGTGTGGGTTCAAGGTTGAAAAGACAGAAGATTCTCACTGAGGTCGACTTGAATTTCTGTACAATATAACTGTATTCTACAGAAATTAGAAAATTCATATTAAGAAAGGTTGTTCCAAAGCATGCGAGTAGAAGGAATAAGTGAGGAAGAGGAGACGTTAGTTCGGTGAGTATGGAGTTGAACTATGAATAGATGTTAAATAGTTGAGGCATGTGTGCGGACTAGTTTCAAAGGTAGAGGTGAAAGCACAAATGCTAATTCAGAAGACCCGTGTCCATGGAATATCTGTCTATCGAAGAGGAATGCGGCAAAAACTCTTACATTTTTAGACTATCCAAAAAGAGGAGAGTGAGGGAAATTAATGCTGCCTCGCTTACAGACTCTCTCTACCTCCTGTTACACAGACGTTCAATTTCTGCTGCACAGCTTCCTAACAAGCATTGTTCTGAAATAACATCTGTAGTGCCACTTCTTTCTTCCAAAATTGTCCCAACGCGTATCGCAACTAGTCAGCATCCATTCACAGTTGAATTATACATTGTCAAATATGAATTATACATATTTGAAATTTTGACTTGTCAAACTAAGTTTTCCGCATTTATCCCTTCTACCTGTGTTCTTTGTACCCCATTTATTTCCTGAAAATTACAATTACAGTACAGAAATTCAGGTCCAATGTCAACGGGTATCCTCTATTTTCGCAACCTATATACACGCGGTATTACAGTAATATAAGTTCCCATACTTTCATGTTTGCGGTTACCATTAAAAAAAATTAATAATAATAATAAAATAAAATAGTGTTTGAAAAATTCCCTAACCTTTTAGGCACCAGGAAGCATTTTCAGAAGGGGTGATTTATAAACCTGTAGATTCCAGACAAATATTTCATATATGAGCCCCTAGAGAGATGAAAGGGTGCTGGAGATAATTTTCAAATTGTGAAGTCCGAAATACTAATTTAAGGTCCCCCCCCCTTCTTTTCCAGCCTCGATTTAAGAGGAAGTTATAAATTCCTCCAGTCGCTTTAGGCTTCCTGATTGTAATGATAACAAATTAACTGACAGCTTTGTATGGAGAAACTAAAGAAAACCAAATGGACAAAAAGCTTTGTCCATTCCAGTTCCATGAGGTCAGTAAAATGCAATATAATCCCAATACCCACCCCTTGACAGGGGTGTCAAAACGTTTAGTAGAGCACACGTGTGACGCATTTTGTATTCCATTTAAATTTATTTTTAATACGAAAAAATTAAATTGTGTACTTTTTAATAATATTCTTTATTTTAACGTTACAATATATAAAAGTAGGAATAGCACACCTTTTTTAGGCCTGACGTAGCCGAGTGGTCAGGGGCAAAGTTCAGTAGCACGCGCTCTTTGAGTGGACCGAAGCTGCTAAATACTGTACGATTAAAGTTTGCATTGATGATTAATTGTAAACTCTACTGACCTGGTGGTCGTGCCGGAGTATAAACAAAAACATTTTTTTTTTTTTTTTTTTTCAAATGTAAACACAAATGTTATGTCGAGTACTTTCTTCTTAATTCTTATACGAAAGGCGTATAAAAACGGCAACTATTAATTAATTTTTTATTAAATAATTAATTAATTTTTATTAATTTTAATTAGTCTTTTAAATTATTATAGAATAATATAGATTATTATTTATATACACTAATGGGATCTGTTATAAAACTGTCATATAGGATTAAAATTGGGTTTGCTACCTGGAATTCGAACTAGACTGACTACGCTCCATCTTGAGACCGACCATGTATATACCTTAACTGTTTTAAGCTTCTGTAAAATAAAGTTTAAAAATCGACTATAAGTTATATAAAAAAATTATTAAAATAAAAAAGAAGTAAAATCGAACTACAAACAATATGTCAGAGTCCCTTATGCAGCTACAGATTCATCAGTTGTAATTCTCATGCAGAACTTTCTTTTTTATTATTATTTTTTTAACGAAATATTTTATCAAACGAATTTCACTCATTATCAATGGAAGTTTAAATTCCTTCCATTTGTATTTCAAAGTTACTGAGAACATTTCAAATACATACAACGATCTCCAAATTGATCCGGAAAAACGTCACTCGCACAAAAGCTACAAAACCTGCATCGCAACCAACATCTGGCCTCGGGCGTATCTAGAATAAAAGGAATTTATTTTTTTATTTATCTTCTCACTGGTAGAAGTTTATTGATGCAGAAGGGACTACTATTAACGGAACCTGAATGCAAGTATTTTCAAATCCACGAGAAACTCCACAGCCAGCCAGGATCGCATCCAAGCCTCTTTCCATAGAGATTTTGCCTCTTACAATCGAACTAGTGTTCTTATAAGCAGCAGGGTCTTTGCCTAAAGCTACTAAAACAGTGACCCTTCACTTGAATTATACCTGGACTTCGTGTATGATTGCTGTGTTTCTGTATTATAGGATCTGTAATACCTTCATTAGTTTTGATCGATTCTTTCAAAATTTTAAATTTTGAATTTAGTTATATTTATAATTATATTCAGGAACTGGATGTTAATTAAAGTTCTCATTATACATTTTACTTTGAGAATATCATTGTAAATAAGTTGTAATTTTGTTGTAATGTGAATCCAACCGCATATTAACTGCTTCTGTGCTTTCCCTCGTTGAGTAATTACTCGTGATGGTTTGATTAACTTTATGTCGTGTTAATCTGGCACGCAGTTTGATACACATTGAATGCAATAATAATAATAAATAAACAAAATAAAATAAAATAAAATAAATAAATTGCTTGTTGGAAGGTATACTAATACATTGCCACTTGTCACAGAACCGGTATTTCTAGACCACTAGAAAACACGATCAACCTTTCTTAATCAAAGTTAGGTCACTACTGTACTTGAAAGCAGCCTATACGCGATGTGATCATCAGTACAGCACCTCTCTACCTGACCTCGAAATCAGGTTTTTTTTTTGTTTTTTTTTTTATGAAAATCAAATCAAATCATCAACACTTGCTGAGAGAGAGAGAGAGAGAGAGAGAGAGAGAGAGAAATCAAGATTCAGTGATGATCTTAAAGCTGGAGGAACAAAAAGGAGTTTATCTACTTTCGGGATCACAAAGTAACACATTATTAAAGTAACTAATGATTTGTATGAATGCTTAACAGACCATTACAAGTGAATATAAACTTGGCCAAATACCAACAAAATTATTAATCGATTTTTATACTTTTAATATAAAATTCAAATAGTGCAAGAAAGGGAGGGAGGAAGTGAAGACGCCATGAGTGTAAAGCCTTCGGTTCTCGATAACAAAGTTTCCCCTTAAGGTTTATCAAATTGCTATAAAGTAGTTATAACGAAACGTAAGGGATCCAGAAAGTAACCACGCAAACGGGCCTCATGATACTGCTGTATGGTCCAAGTTATATTTACAAATTTGTATTCACGAGGTAGAAGATTCGTTAATCAATTAGTACGTGTACCTATAGCTATCGTAATAAGTTCTATACAAAATTATACGAGGTATTCAGAATGGAATACTTTACGATGCGATGTCGACGCGCGCAGGAATCTTCTAGCATCACTGGTCTGGCTCAAAATCCCGACAGATGTAGTAAAAATATATTAATATAATTCTATATATTTATTAGTTTTTTTAATAAGTAAAATTTTACCATATCAGATTAATTTTGTATAGAAAAAATATAAAAAATTAAAATTTAAACGACAAATACCTCTTTCAATTTGAAGATCATGTTTTCTGTTACAGAAACAAAAAGTTTTAAAATACGATCGGCAAATAAAAACGGCTTAATTAATTTTACTTTATTATATTGCATTTAACTGGTAATTTTTCAAGTCGAATTTTGGTATTTGTATAGGGCGTTTGAGCAATAATTATACGTATAGCATTAAAATGCTAAAGATAAGAAACTTGAAATAAGAATATTTTCGGAATATGAAAATTTAGAGTAATGTATTTTGGCAGCTGTACTGTAATGTATTTATTAGCTGTACTTTCACAAATTTCTTTGACAAGTACATTAGGCATGACCATGGGTGCCGGCAGGATAATTTGAAAGGAGTAACAGGAAAAAATATCTCATTTTATTGTTATTATTATTATACTTAAGATTATTTAAGTATTAGTATTAAGATTACTGAAGTATATTAAGATGATTATAATACTTAAATGTTTGATTATAATTTGTATGATTTTTTGCAAATTTTAATCTGTGATTTTGATATCATTAAACTGTGATTATTGTCAGTAATATGGTTTTTTTGAACTGATATATATAAAAAAATTTTAATGTTTTTAGTGGCCATTTTGATTACATAAAAAGCATTTTTTTTAAATTTCAAAAACAGTTTCTGAGATATAGACTCTAACTTTGTTTTTTTTTTTTGTTTTTTTTTTTAATACAATCGGTATGTCAGGATTTTGGGCGGGACCGCACTGGTCTTTGTATAAAATCTATAGGACTCTTTAGCTATTTGTGATTTTATGAACAGTTATTTATCTCCTTTAATTATATTGTATATGTTTTCAGTTTTTATTCCTGTATTTACAGCCAGTACTCTGTATTATGTGATGGCATAACAAAAGCTGTTTTTGTTGCCTCTTATCCAGTTAAGACATTCTTTTTATGCACTTAAGTATTTCAAAAAATCATTACATAAAATACTATAGTTATTGAAATGGTAAGTGCAACTGTTGTATAATGTGATTAATGATCCGTTGGTTAAAAATAGCCCGCTGCTGGTTTTTATATGGTCCGAGGAGACGTACAGAAAATTTCCATCCCTACATAGCCGTTAGTACAGTACCAGAATAAAGAGGCAGCTGGTCACTTTTACAGACAGCTGCCAGCAAAGCCATTTCCGTTTCTCTTTGGGTGGATTAACAAACAATTCTATTTAGCCAGTCTTTCATCCGCATAAAAAAACATATTCTTAATACACGAGTATATACTATGGGACAGGCTTATAATTTTTATTAATTTATTTATTGTTATTATTATTTTATAATTAACACGAAGAGTTGCCGAAACTTATAGCATTGTAATATTACGGATGGGATAAAAGGACAGAAGAAACTTATTGACATTGGTTTTGAATTTCAGTAGATTTTCGGGAAATGTCGAGAATCGTTATAGTCGTAGGAGTACATGATGAAGAAAAATTAGTTCGATGAGTTTGCGATTGAAGTGCGAACAGATGTTGGCTAATTGATGCAAGTGCAATTTCCGAGGGCAACAAATTCTTTATGGGCATATATCTGTGTTTTCAGTCTTTTCCGATCGGTGACTGAATTTACTTTTACTAAGTCTTTGGTCTTAACAGTTCAGATTCAAGGTATAAGCGATCTGTTAGAAGACAAGTGGTTATTTCCTGATATAGGCTACGAACTCTCTCTCTCTCTCTCTCTCTCTCTCTCTCTCTCTCTCTCTCTCTCTCTCTCTCTCTCTCAAGATAGCACAGTGGTTAAATCATTGTCGTGTCACATTGTGTAAAAAAGCTGGGTTCAATCCGGTCCAGACGAAAAGGAAACAGTCACAATACGAAAAACACCATTTTTTTTTTTTTTTTTTTTTTTTTTTTTGTAGGGCGGTGGAGCTTTTTTAACACTGTCTTAACACTAATTTTAGTTTTGAAACTCCAGTGTTTCATCCAGAAAACGAACACAGAATATAGGCCAGAGTGAGAAAACAGAAAACTAACCGCCACCATGGACAATCATGCCCAACTAATGATACAACATTTATTCTATGTATTCAGAAAAATTTCTCTGTGCACACAATAACTAGCTTCTTCTGATCCTATACGATTGAGCACCCTAACAGTAACTCAGTGCTGCTTAACGCTTGGACTTTTAAAAAGATTAACTACAGAGAATAGCAACATAAAGCCCCAAAAATACCATTGCGAATCCCCCATCTCCGTACCACCAGCACAGCCTCCAATGCCAATGCTTTTGATTTCCCTGTTTTTGTCGCCTTGTTCTGGAAGAGTACCATTTTCTTTACAACCCCCCCCCCGTGAGATGCTGACTTCTAAGCAGTCTATTTTAGTCTTAAGTACTATAAACATTCTCTTCCGCCGTGGAGCTTTTGTTGTCTTGCATAATCAACCTGCATATTTGTAGAAACTAAACTACGGTAGTTAATAGTTGATGGCCGCAAGACCTATTTGTTTCCCATTGTGTATTTGCTAAATGCTCAAGTGATCCCCCAGTTATGTTCTCATTCACTTAGAACAGTATAATACCACTGTCTTGTGTTATTGGTGCTGTCATTCGAAACATCATGACCCTTCAAGTAATTGCATGTTTCTTCATATGAATTACCATCTATTCATTTTGTGCTCATCCTAAATGCAATCGTCGATGTTGTGTTCACGTGATTCTTTTAAAGAACTTTATCACTTTCGTACGTACTTCATCATCAGTCCATGCGCTCATGCCATGGAGACCCGTAATATGGTAACCTATAATATCATATTTTGTTTCTCTATAACTTTATTACATGTTAAATGTCTTACCCGTAAATTAGTCTACAGTTAAGATTTCTTAATTGCCTATTAAAATGCAGTTTTACTTACTTTAACCTATCATTTTTACCCATTATTTTATATTGGTGTTTTCTCCTTTTCCCTCCACGTTCATGAGCCAGCCAGACTGTGCTTCTAGGCTGGTCGACTCATGAACTTGTCTCAGAATCTCCCTGTATGTAATAAGTATGTATTTATTTTTCCACATGAAGTCGGGTAGGAAACTTTCGAAGTGATCAGGATCATCAAAGCATTGACAAAAACTCTGTACAAATCCTAAATTTGTCTTACCATAGAACATTGTTCCCACATCTGAGATGCTGCTCCCAAAACTTCTTTTCAGCTTCTAGACTCTATTCAAAAGAAGGCAGACATGTTAATTAATGAACCACTCTTACAAAACCGCTCCACCCTCTGTCTCGTAGATATTCAGTTACTGCTGCATATTTTGTCTATAGATACTTCCATGGGTACTGTTCTTCTGAATTGGCATCTGTAATTCCCCCACTCTCTTTTAAACCAGTCAGCATCCATTCACTCTCCAACTCCAAAATCACACAGCCAACTTTTTCTCTTCCTCGTTTATCCCTTCTACTTCTATTCTCTGGGACAACTTTCCTTCATATATACAAAGGGTACTAGGAAAGTTTTGCAATATAGCTTTGTTTATTTAATTTTTTCAAAGTAATTTCCTCTACATTCAATACACCTCTCCATCATCCGAAACCAATCTTTAAACCAGTTCTGCCAAGTTTCACTAGGGAGTAAAGCACACTCGTTGTCCCAAGCCCGTAGAAGGTCCTCATCACTGGAAAACCGCCTCCCTTTTAGCTTCATTTTCACATGCGGGAACAGTGCAAAGTCGCAGGGAGCATGGTCTGGACTGTAGGGAGGGTGCTCGAGAAGTTTCAGTCCTGTCGTGGTCAAATATTCGGTGCAGGCTTTGGCCCGGTGAGCTGGAGCATTATCGTTATGGAGGTACCAGGTGTCCATTCTTGACTTTGGCCGCAGGTTCTTCATAGATCCAATGACTTTAGGCAGGCATTGTTCAGTATACCACTTAGCTGTGACTGTCTTCTGCATGTCCAAAACGACACGTTCCACAATTCCACTCGATTTGAAAAATACAGCTATCATTTTCTTCTTTACAGATCGGGATTTTCTGACAATTACGGGTGTGTCGTCATCATCAAAGACCCAAACTTTGTTTTGAGCCTTGGTCGGCAGATCGTAATAGTACAGCCAAGTCTCGTCACCTGTCACGATGTTGTTCACATACCGAGATTGTCCCTTATCAAACTTTTTTAACATCTCCCGGCACCAAGTCACACGTCGTGTCATCTGCTCTTCAGTCAGTTGATGCGGCACCCAGAGAGAACAAAGTTTCTTCACGTGCAAATGATCTTGCAGAATCGAACGAATTGCTGGTGCATTTAGGCCCAAAGTATCCTCTATCTGTTGGTAGGTCACTCGCCTGTTTTCGTCAAGCATTTTCCTCACAGCAGTAACGTTTTCCTCCGTAACTGACGTTCGTGGCCTTCCCGGCCTCTCAGAATCCTCCAGAGTGAAATTTACCCTTTGGAATTCTCTATACCACCTGAATATCGTTGTACGATGTGGACAATCATCATCTAGTGCATGAGTCATTTCTTCTAAGCACTGGTCTATGGTTAAACCACGCACGAAATTATACCGCAAAACTGTCCTTATCTCATTTCATGACCACGATGCCATCGCAAGCACTTTACACTCTCACTACTAATGAATAACTGAGCCCATCGACTTGGCGCGGCGGCTACTATGCACGTATGAACATGTCTCAACATGCAGCAACAAGCAGCTTCCTGTGATTCATTGTTGCGTCATATTGCAAAACTTTCCTAGTGCCCTTTGTATATGGCGCCTCCGTAGTCAGGTGGGAAGGAGCAGCAGTGCGTAGCACACGCTTTTTGATTAGACCGGGGTTCGAGCCCGTCACCACCAAATACGGAGGATGCGGAAAGGTCAGGGAATGACCACCGCATATTCCGGAGCAATATGGCCTTAGTTGCTAATGCTCCTAAAAACCAAAAACAACAACCTTCATATATATTTCTCGAAAATTACAATCTACAGAAATTCAAGACTAATGTTCTAAGGATTCCAATATTCTATAGGTTTAAATACCTTTCGCATTTGGGGTTTTCATAAAAAAGAAAAGACTATATTCAGAATACCTTTCTATCTTGTTGGAGGCGCAAAGAGTACCCGACTGGGCAAGCACAGTTAACGTTAGTTGCTAATAACACAACTGTCTCAATTCCTTTAAGAGAATATGGGATTTAGCATCGCTCCTTTCTCAAAAAGAATTACAACGGTGTAAGTGCTGCACAAAGGAAACAGTTAATAATGAAGTACCCGTAAATTATGTTATTAATATTTCCAAATCAGACTAAATACAATATAATATCATACGTAGCATTAGATCAACGGAAATCAGGATGGTTAACCAAGGGTGACCAACTTTAAAGCATTTTTCTTATTAGGAACTTTTCCTTTTGCGATATAAAAGGGAGGAATATTTTCAGCAGTAGCTATTCATCGCAATATGCATCAAAAATACAGAACTTCGTTAATTTACAAATCAACAAAGAACTGAAGTAATCATTTCACATTACAAATATTCAAATTTGGAGACAGGAGAAATGTGCTGATTTCATAGAATTATAATAATAAAAACAGAAGAATCTTACTTTCAAATTTATAAAGACTTGAGACATTCCATTTTCCTGCCCTTTCGTTCTTTGAAATGAAATGTAAACATGACGACTATCACTGGAAGCAGCCATGTCAACCATTATTGAGACCCTAAACTCTGGTGAGAATTACAGAGCATAATACATTAAAAATTCATATAAAATTAGGATTAATGAAACAGAGTAATAAAGTAATATCTATTATATAGAGATGGGTAGCGATTATATAAAGAAGGTGTATGTAGTGATTATTACCTGAATAAAAAACGGAACAGAGGAATAGCGAGTAAATATTGAGTACGAGGGACAGGTAGTAAGAAATAAGTTTTATGAAGAAAATCCCGTAGGGTAATAGTGAAAGGTATTTGTTCAGGAAGAAATGGAGAATCAATAGAGTTTTATGGTACTGTAAACAAAAAGAAACACGAGTTCACATTTGAACGAAGAGGGATGATTTTGAAACGAAGGAAAAGCGATTCATAGTTTCGTCGGTGAATAGCAAGACGATTTCGAAAGCATGAGAATTTAATAAATTTGATTTGAATAAATCTAGTCTTCTTGGGAGGTGGGGTTATTCAGCACGTAACTGCAAAAGCAGCCTTTTAAACACATAAAAACAAGTTTCCTTTTTGCCCTCTTGGTACCAGAACACTATCTCTAAATCAAAAATTTTCTCATTATGTGTTCTAATTTACAGGTAACACTTTTGAGTTACGGATCGCTTCTGGCTACTGATATTATTATTATTATGACTTTTGTTCCTTATAGGATTTTTTTTTCACCCGGTGACAGGTACTGGTACATAGTGCATGGAGGGAACGGTTGTGTCCGGTTATTATAATTATTGTTATATCTGTTTATTCTCTTAAACCACACCTGGTTACAGCCTTTGACTAGGGGTGTTTTTACATAGATATCTTCAACCAACAGTTTTAGTCTGTAGTTTTTACAAAAAGATATATAATTTAAAATATTAACTGTGTGAAAGGGGTAAGGAGGAGAACGATATGTGATTAGCCATTAACTATGATTTAAAAGAAATTAAACACTGTTACACCATGTGAGAGAGTTTTAAATATTTATTGAAGTGAATCACATCAATTTACACGCAATACTGTGGGGACGTGTCAAGGCTCAATTGAACTCTGTCATCAGGCCTATAGGAAAAGCTAAAACATGAAAGATGTTGTTATTTGGTTTTTTTTTTTAGGAGCATTAGCAACTAAGGCCATATTGCTCCGGGATATGCGGTGGTGATTCCATGACCTTTCCGCATCCTCCGTATTTGGTGGTCACGGGCTCGAACCCCGGTCTAATCAAGAAGCGTGTGCTACGCACTACTGCTCCTTCTCACCTGGCTACGGAGGCGCCCAACATGAAAGAAATCAAATTAGTAATTGTAGGGTTACAACGGGATTGTATTACGAAATTACATTAATGAATTTTAATACAATATTAGCATTAAGATAAATTACTTTAAATGAATTCTTTATAGAATTGCAAAGAATATTTTAGGAGAAATTATCCACAAGGAATATTGAGGTTTGAATTTAAATTTGGAAAGCACAAGGACCACCTGGTGTTACAGAAAGGAGATGCACAAAAAAGAAAAAAAAAAACAGTCACGCCTCGCCCAGTTCAGCTATCCCAGTCTATCAATCTACTTCAAGCGCTCTCGCTCGCTCGCTCTCTCTCTCTCTCTCTCTCTCTCTCTCTCCTGTAAGTTTTTCTTTTTTTTTTATCGTTCAATAAACATCAGTAAAATTCAATAACCATTTAAAACTACTATAGTGAAACGGTGTTTCTAATTTCCTTTAAATCATAGGCAAAATATTAAATATTATAATTTTAATAATAATTTTATTAATATATAAATAATTTAAAAATACATTGATTATGATTAAAATAACAATGTTCATGATTTTCAAAATACATCACACAAGATAATTTATACAATAATTCCTTCTCTAACTGTCTATGTAAGTTGGAGGATGTGGTCATTCTGAATACGAATATGCTCTTCTAATTTTGATCCATTTGTATCTTGTAAATATGCATTTTCAAAAATTTCTTTCCCGTAGGAATTCCTATTCCATTTCGTTGTATGTACGGCACCGTACACCTGCATCAAAATCGCAGTAACAACAGAATTCAATCAGGGTTGCCAATCATTTAAAACGATTTCTACGGATAGTACTAATAACGAAACCTTTTTTTACAGACACATTTGTACTTAAGATGGCAAAAAAATTGATATAAATGACGAAAGTACGTCAAATTTAACAACAAAAGTACAAATTAATTTAAAAAGTGATATAAAAGCAGCCTAGATACTTGGTCATATTCACAACTTGAAGCAATGAGCACTACCTAAAATAGATATGCGTAACATCACTGCAGGAAGCCTTAACGTAGCGGAAGAACAATGGAGGATGGGACTCAGTCATGCGCATTGAGCACTCCAGCGTGTCGGGGTATGCACAATTAAACAGGTCCACTGCAGCGCGTATTTTACCCCTGCTCTTAAGGCCGGCCCTGATTAAAATAACGGTTCCAATCCGTCAAAAAATTTTAAAAAAAAGCGTCAAAATGAGAATACTCGCGTATAAAATGAATATGCTGTTCCCGTCCTCAGTGACAGTATACTGGTTTTGCCCTTGTCATCACTCGTTTGTAGTGGTCTGGGTTCGATTCCCATCGACAACTGGAGGAATTTCCAGTCTTCATCAATCGAGGTTTAATTAGCTGATCACAGGCAGGCAGAGGAAGTAGGTTGTCCCAGTGAGTTATTCCGGGTTTTTCAGTCCGCAAAACATGAAACTCGGCCCACGAACACACACACACACACACACACACACACACACACTTGTACAGGCATGATATATAATGACGCAATATGGCAAAGTTGCTGATGCGTCCTAAACTCAACAACAGAGCGAAACAGAATATAGTGCATACAGTATATACACCTGAAACGGTGAGGCCAATCAATCCATGCCCCTTTATGCCTCATCACTTTAGCATAGTGCTATGTGCATCACTTTAGTAAGCGATAGGCAGCGCCTCTAATGGTGCAGTAAGAGGCTGTTTTTATTGTTGATCCACGACGTATAAGCGTCTTAGACCATACTGCGCCAGTGTGTCTATAAAAATATGTCTTCACGTGGGCTGAAATAACTCATGGGAGGAAACCCTACTCCCTACGCCTGAGATCGGTTAATTACATCCCCGACCAAAGAGTTGGGGTATAATTAACCGATTTTTTTAAAGAATTGTTCCAATCCCCGACGGGACTGTAATCTAGTTCCAGGGTCGGATCCAGACTATTTTTCTAGGGAAGGGGATACTCGAATTAATCTCATAAAATACACAGTATTTTTTCCAATTTACTCAAGCTCTGGAGGAGGGGATCACCCGGATCGTTTCCTATTGGATCCACCACTACCCAGACCTCTCCGAATGAGTCACAAGGGGCGAAACGACTATGTGCTGTCGTGGAGTATGTATGTGGTAAATTAAAATGAAATTAAAAAAGAGAAAAACTGAATACTGAAGATAAAGGATGCGGAGATTATGTGAAAAATAAAATTTAAAAGTTGAATAATAAGTGGAACTGTGATTAAATGGAAGGAATCATAATTTTTATTATAGCCGTTCTCATACTGTATAATTAATAAAGTATGAGAAGCTGTAATGGTATTTCAAAGGGCTTTGCTTCTAATGTTACTCCTATAACCAAAGCACAAAACGAATGAAACCGGAGAGTATTTATGTGGCATTAACTTTGTTGTAATTATTAAAATTAAAATTAGTAGTGAAAAATGATGCAAGAAAGCAATCTTATACAGCATCAGCCACAGACAAAAAATAAACAAATAAATACATAAATAAAAATAAAATGAAATATTGAAATTTCCTTCCTAAGATCCGTTTTTCCGATACAAAAAAACCAAAAAAAAACCCCGAATATTTTTCAAAAACTTAACAGAATAAAACACTTCAAGGTTTCATAATAAAACATTTTAATGTTTCAGTTAAAATCATTCACCCCCTCCCCCACCTCCAGTACCAAATTTTTTTTCCCCAAATGTTAGGATGGTCATTGTCAAATCAAAATTTGAGAAAATTCATAATTGATTATGAACATTCAAATGTCAAAACCAATGGGCGTAAAGAGATGTATAATGCTTCGGGTAAACTTTTGATAAAAAATATATATTTAATCTTGTTTTTGAAAAATACCGGTCTTCCACTTGTTTCCTATTTGAGCACTGCCTATTACCGTTTGTAATAATATTAGTACCCATAACTATACGCTGCTGCTCTGCACCTTAGTTGAAAGTAGACCAACTCAATTGGGAAGGATAAATAAACTGAAGAGTAATAACACAGATTTAATTCATCATGAAACACATGGTGATCCAAAATTCCAAAAAAACTCAAAACTTTTATTTATTAGGTACAGTATGTGTGTATGTGTCAAGTTGATTCATCCCGATGTACCACTGGTTAATGCTTAAAGTACTGATATGGATTTTTGAGCTTGCATATGGATTTGAATAACCACTGAACATTAGACTGTAACTTTATTTTGGACCTTTATCCAATCTCAAGATAATTCTGTGATCTAACAAAACAGACAGACACACCTCCACCAAGAAAAATCAATACTTTTCTTGGTGGAGGTGTTAGTCTGTCTGTTTTGTCTGCGATCCAAGTGGATAACAAAATTATTTGGATGTTGGTTATAAAGGTCAGAAATAAAGTTCCATTCTAATGTTCAGTTAATTCATTTGATCGCTAAATTCCCTTTCTGGTGACATGCTTTTTAATTTATATTGCTCGTGTATAAATTAAAAAGTAATTTAATTAATAAATTAAAATCATTTATAAATAATCTTGACTATTACTACATAATTAAAAATAATAACAAGAATACCACCGATTTACTGATTGGAGCTATTTATTTTAATGCTATGATTAACTTTTGACAGTGCACAATGTTATATTATACACGTATATAATTTGTATATGATTGTGTCTTCATTATTGTATTTCATAATTGGACAATGACAGCAATCAACTGCAGGAATGGGCAACAAGATTTTATGCTAATTCATTGTAATGTATTACTAACTATATTAAGTTAATGCCAACATGCTTACTCAGGAAAGATTATGTCCAGAAGTGGAAGCTGTTCACCTACTTCCTTTTTACCGAGTGTGCTCCATGTTCATGAATATCTCAATCACATTTTACGCGGATGAAGTAATATGTTAACCAAGTTATCAAACAACGCACTTTTGCATCCCCTCCCCATCTTTCTGCAGGGCAAACCAGGACATACTGAGTACAAACACCTTTTTGATCTTTGTGACCTGAAGGGTCGTTAACTGGTTACGGCAATTTTACTAGGTCACCTACATATCTCTCAAAGCTATTACCAGTTGGCGATGCGTTCTACGCTATACTCCCAATCGCTTGAATGCTCTCAATGATAATCATATATTCTCAGTTCTTAAAGGTAATTGAAATTACCACAATAATGTTTGAACTCTGAAATTTTCTAAAGAGCAGGAAATGAGCAATAAATAACTACGATATCCTACCCTTTTATCTACGTGGGCTACTGTACTGATAATATCTACCCGCAGTGTTCCATTTCGGGGAAAAAAATAAAATAAAAGTTGAAGCTACACCAAACTAATAAGCTGTCATTAAACTTTTAATAGAACAATGCTGCTATACCGTATCTTCGAATCTGACAAAAATTCTGACAGAACTAATTATTTCAGCATGCAACATTTATGTATCATATAAGGATGTACATGAGTTCATACTAAAAATAAATAAAGTTATCGTCCAGTTTCCTTAGGGACGCAGATCCTTCCATAAAAAAGGCTGCGTTCCAGTCAAGTCTGTATACGTTCCTATATGTTATAGATTAATATACCTTGATGATCACCCGCCAAATACTTTCGAATCCAATTCTTTAGTAATTGCAGAGCATCCGTTTTGAGCGGCCAGTTGACCAACTTGATCAAAATAATTTAAGTAAAAATGAAATGTGGCGCTTCAATAGATGAATGTACAGTATATATATATATATATATATATATATATATATATATATTAAAACAATTTTCCTCCTAATGATATTTATTCAGCCAATGGGAAAAAAAGAGATGCGGGTTACGTGATAATACGTAACAAATACAAAAATACGTAACAGAAGCTAGTTTTACTGTGATAAAACAAACTTCTGTTTAAGCGTGGCCACACGCTATGTTTATCTAACATGACCACGCGGTACCATTCTTAATTTCCACATGTAACGTATTTATTAAAATAAACTAAATGCAACGAAGCATAATATTTTAAGAGTTTAAGATTCTGTATCTATATAATATCGGTGTAGATACGCCATAGACAACTCTTAAAGAAAAACTACGATCATAGTGTGAAAGGCACCCACCGATGAAAAGCCAACTAGCTTTGAAACGGTGCCGTCTGGGTGATGGTGCCCACCGAGAATAAGTGACAATAGTCTTCTCTATTAGTGAAGCGTTACTTATTCGAGGTAGTGCAATTCATGGTAACTCGTTGTGAAGGATGAGCACAATATGAGATACAGATGAAATGATGCTTTTCACACTACGATCGTAGTTTTTCTGTAAGAGTTGTCCATGGTGTATCTACACCGATATTATATAGATATAGTAACGTATTTATGTATTCATAGCTGAGGGAAAGACACACACAGAGTCGAAAGCTTCTGTAAGTATTTTATTTTATCAAAAGAAGCGAGCGCAGCGAGCAGGGGGCGAAGCCCACTAGTAGATATTATTTATTATTTGTTTTATTCTAGAGCATAACACGTACGCTGGTTTATTTATATGACATTTCGAATTAAATAAATAAATTTTCTGTTTATACTCAGGGACAGCAACAATGGGGCAAAGAACTTTGCAAGATAAGAGAAAATAACATTATCGCATTTAGCAATCACACGAGATCGCACTGGTCAAGTCAAATGCGTGCACTTGCACTTCCTAATTAAGAAATTCATCTCTTCTGATTATAAATAATTAATTTATAATCAGAAGAATAATAAAAATCAAGGCTACAATATTAATTGAATATTGTACACTGATTGCCCATTGAATATCCATTGATAACAAAACTTGTTTGATGTACAACATTAATTTAATATTGTTGAAATCTTCTATAGTGACACCCCATAGAAGAATTCACTGTCAGAATATTAATCTTTTTTTTTCCTTTTCCCTCATTAACAGTCAGTCTGTTAGTGGCCCTTAAGAAAGTCATATCTGTTCAATTAAGCTTCGTGATTATACAATATTTCACCTTGGCATTAATGTTAATACGAATAAATGCAAGCTATTGGGAAAAAAGAAAAAAACTTGAAATGGATGGACACGACTTCATGTGTAAAATTATCCACTGATGTTATGGTTGGGGCGAAGATATGACGAGATTAGTTAAACAACACGTACTTTGATTATAATGTGATAATCGAAACGTATCTACGGTATTTGCAGACGTTCCTAATTGACCTATCTGAATCGCTCTGGATCAAGTTAAGCTATAGTTCCCACAAAATGGGTCATCATTGCTACGTTTTATTAAAGTTGATCGTGATTCTTAACGTTAGACACTCCAGAAACAAGTACAGTAGATTAGATAGCGAAGTCTCGTTAAATGGCCAACATACCTCAAGCTTCCTGACCTCGTTCTAAGATGGCATCTTATGGAAGTTAACTACGGTACATGCTCAAAAACGGTAAAGCAACATAAAAGGAAAGTAAGATCGGAACGTTTCTAAGATGAACATTAGCTTGTTACTTAAAAATTGGGAATGAATCCAATTGGAGAGTGTTTGCGAATAGCAATTCGTAAACACTTTATGAATAGCAGTTCGAATATTTGCTCTGATTTCTATGGTAAGTATTCTATGAAATACAAGGGCGACAATTCATACAGTTATTTTGTTTATTTAGCATTTCACATATCTTTAATTAAATTAAGTAAATACCGTGAACTCTAGTATTTTTAAATTCATATTATTCCTTTTATTCTGTCAACCACCACTTTGTTTATTGGAGGCTTGAAGTGGCGAAAACCATGTTTAGTCTCTAGAGCAAAGTTTCTGGCATTCCCCTCCCCCATACTTCTTCAACCCATGCACGATACTAAGTACTATAGGTTTTGATACCTTTCGTGTTTGGGGTTTTCATAAAAAAAAAAAAAAAACATAAATTAAAATATACAGTATTTTCAAGCAGAGTATAAGAAGCCGATTACCGAACGCTGACGAAACGAGCCACCATTATTACTAGCGTGTTCACTTTGTTGCTCTTAATAAAAAAAAAATACTAAAATAATTAAAATGTGGTTAATTATAATACTTAATCTATAAGATGGTCCAATGGTTTTATAATCACTTCCTTTCAAAAGTGCAGTACCATAACATGGATATAAGGTATGCAAGTAAAACTGGAGGTTCTCAGACGTTGGTGTAGTTCACAAGCTCTTCTGAGTCTCTAAGGACGTCGCCAGTTTGGCATTACAGCATCATTGTAATGCCAAAATGTAGTTTCCTTTCACTGCATATATTGATATAATTGATTGATTGATTAGAATTATTGAGTAATACATTAAAAACGTACGACTGTTTTTTTTTTGTTTTTTTCCCACCAGCTTCATCCTCGACGGTCAATGAGCTCTGGAACGTCCATTTGCTTTTAAAGCTAATAAGTGACGTAGTCACACTTAAAGATAAGGAACAAAAAGGGTGGAGTGTCGAATAATATAACAAAATTCTGGGTGGAGTGTCTAAATATTTTGTACGTACATAGTACGTCTGTACCAAAAGAGTTTGGAAAGCATTGTTATAAGGTAATGCAAGGTTTACTAAATAAACCGTGTGCAAATTATTATTGTTGTTGCTCATATTATTTCTCCCTTATTGGGGGGTTCCATTCTGTGACGGATACTGCTACCAAGTACACAGGATGGTTGTAATGTCTGGTGCTACTGTCGGTCGAGGAAATCTCTGACTGTCCTACAGGTGTTCAGGATTGCGACTTTCTGGAGTTCCTTGTAGGTGTTCTCTGGGAGACCTAGGTAGAGTCTTTGGTACCATACCGGTGGTTGACATAATGATTGGGATGGTTGATACTTCTTGCATATGCCACATCTCCTTGATCTCATGTCTCAGGTTCATGTACTTCCTAATTTTTTCCCATGGGTTTTCTGAACATCGCTAGTGTTCGGCACCGCTATGTCATCAGGTAGGTAGCCTTTTCCCTCTTGTCCACAAGGGTTATGTCCGGTCAGTTGTGCGGGATGGTCTTAGACCATCCCGCACAACGGGTTATCCGTTATTATGGCGCGATCCCAGTACAGCTTGTGGGTTCGGGTCTCTAGTACTGCCTGGGGTTCGTACTTGTAGTATGGTACACTTTCTTTGGTCAAATGGTATTTCCTCGCTAGCTTCTGATGTATTATCCTGGCTCCTGGTTCTGATTTACAGAATATCAAGGGATAAGTTGGTACGAGGTGAAATTTACAATACTGTGGTGACCGAAGGGGTGGAAACTGATGATTGGTTTAGTACTGTTCAACGGATAGTTGGGGAACTTTTTCCTGAGGATGTGTTGGAGTCGGATACAGTTGATCAGGCCAGAATACGTCTGAGTAATCTGGTGTATGATGGTTCATCGGAGATAAGTTTGTTTTCGTTGTTTGAGCTGGAGATAGCCACCGCGAGGTTGAACACTAAAAAATGTCCAGGGTTGGATCTGTTAGAAAATAAAATTGTGTTGAAGTTTTTTGAGGTCTGCCCAGATGTATTGCTCAAAATGTATAATAAATGTTTGTTGGAGCGAGTGTTCCCGAGATCGTGGAAAGTGGCTCTTCTCAAGATTCTACACAAGCCCAGTAAGCCTCGTGACGATCCTCGAGCTTATAGGCCAATTTCGATTTTATCAAACCTCGGTAAGCTGTTCGAGAGGTTATTGCTTCCTAGAATAGTTGACGTCCTGACTGTTGGTAATGCTATATCGAATTTTCAGTTTGGCTTCAAGAAGGGTCATTCGACCGAGGAGGCAATATTGACATTAATTAATCATGTGAAGTCCTCTTCCGAGAAATATATTTTGGTTGTGTTTGTAGATTTTGAAGGTGCTTTCGACTCCGTGTGGTGGGAGAGTGTTCTGAGTGTTTTGAGGAGGTCTGGCTGTGACCGGTATTTATATGGAGTAATACGTTCATATTTTAGAGATAGATTGGTAAAGGTATGTGCGAAGCACCTAATGTATAGCTATTATGTAGGCCGAGGATGTCCACAGGGATCAGTGCTGGGTCCAAATTTTTTGGAATGCCGTACTGGATCAGTGGTTGCAGAAGTCTCTAGCTATAAGTTGTTTCCGTGTGGGGTACGCTGATGATTTGATTGTAGGGGTCCCGGGTGGATCTAGAATTGTGTTGGAGCATAGAATACAGGAAGTTTTGGTGGACCTTGCTGATTGGGCTGCCTTGAACAAGTTGAAAATTTCATCCACAAAAACTAAATTCATGGTATTTAAAAATCATTTTAATTATAACCGCCCACCTAGAGTAGTGTTAAACGGAAGGCAAATTCCTTTTGTGTCCAACATTAAGTACTTGGGGGTGATACTGGATGATAGGATGAGGTTCCATTTACATGTTGCACATTTGAATGACAAAATAAAGAAGTTTATTTACTCAGTTGTACGAATTTCAAGAAGAGAATGGGGTCTTAGTAAAATAAACTATGAGTTTATATTACAAGACGATCTTTTTACCAATTATTGCTTATGCTGCCGGTGTATGGATTGCGGATGTGTTCAAGGCCAGAATCCAACGTAAGTTAATGTCGTTGCAACGTTCTATGATACTGACTTATTTGTATGCACCACGGACTGTGTCTACGATGGCACTTCAGGTGATTGCTGGATTGTTACCTCTGGATTTATATGTGGTCTACAGAGGAATGATGTATGCGATGCGGAAAGGTATTCCTGCACAATATCTAGGGATGTCATTGAATCTTACAGCTACAGTTAAGGAGGAGAAACTTCGAATTTGGACTGGGTTGGTCGGAATATGGAGAGCACGGTGGAGTTCTTCAGAGGTGGGAGAGATAACCAGGAAGATCATTCCTGTGGCAGATTTTGCCATTACTAAACCGGTGTCGTCGTGGTTCTGTCCGTCTATGTATACCAGTTTTTTGCTAACAGGTCATGGGTCGATCAGAGATAAACTGTATTCTCGAGGGTTGGAGCCGGATCCATGGTGTTCTTGTGGAGCGGCAGAGACTTGGCAGCATATTTTGTTCTCTTGTCCTTATTATAATGCTGAACGGTGTCTTTTGAGAAAACAGAAAACTAATTTTAATGAAGATAATGTACATAGATTGGTGCAAGGAGTTAACAACTTTCAGGCCTTACAAGAGTATGCAAATGCTGTGTTCCCTAAAAGATCTATCATACGAAACCTCACGGACATTGAATTGGCCGTCTACAACCAGAATCTATTGATTGCATAAGGGCTTGGGAGCTTCAGACCTGGAAGCTTTTGGTCGGGTCTGGGGCTCCTGGGCATGGACCACTTAAGTGTTTTTTTTGTTTTTTTTTTTGTTCGGCTGTTGTTCAGTTCTTGGGTTTGGGCGGCCCAAGGCTGGACAGCTGGCACTCAACAGTCTAGCACTCTCTCTGTTGAGTGTTTAATTGCGCTTTGGCGCTTCAGCTTTTAAAGACAGAACCAGGTCCGGCTCCACGTGCCAGGGACGGGCATCAGATTGCAGTTGAAGAGTTCAGCTGCTTTCTGATGGCAAAGTGACCTGACATAAACAACATACTACACTCACAAACATCTCTCTTATATTTACTTTTATTCTTTCCTATTCAAAATTTCTTGTTTATACACTTAACTTAGCTTAGATTATGAACTTAACTTAATTTTTTTTTTTTTTACTTTACTTCTCTTTTCAAAAATATGTTTTGTCTTCTTATTTCTTAGCTATCTTTTTATTTATCAGGTCCACTTTACAGATTTTCTGTTTTAAATGATTTAGGTGGAGCTGGGCATTTCCCTGGGAACCACCCTGAACCAGTATACACACACACACACACACACACACACACAGTCCTTAATAGTACCCCAAGGGGCGCTATCGCAGAGAGAAAGATCTGGACTTCTGAAAGGCCAATCGTTTGATGCTCCAAAAGGGAGCATCAAACGATTGGCACTGGAACCAGCAATACACTAGAAGACTAGTCTTTGGAAACCCCCCCCCCCCGGCTTAGTGCCGTGAAGGGTTTGTAAAGGTAGGGTACCTACGTGTACCTAGGAACCTTACAATAAAGATCATATTTATTTATTTATTTATCTCTGTAACAAACCAATTCCTCATCATGGCCCAGCGAAGAAACAGGGATCTATGAAATGCTTACTGGACATTGCTACCTCGATCATGACGTGACGTGAATTGTGTTCAATTCTTAACGATAACGATATTTAAACAAACTGTTGCAAAATAAAATGTATAGGAGTTACAAGACTTTAGGACCGCAATGTATTATACATTATAAAAATAGTTCTTGAACACACTATATGTTTGCCCACGATCTTGATCTCGAGTTTGCATTCATAGAGACATATATATCATTCGAATATGTGTGTGTTAAGGGCCAAAGCAACTAAGACTATGAGGTGACAGTATACTGTGTCTGTAAATTGCATGTATTGCAGTCGATTTGCCTGTTTGCTGGGCAAAAATCCGAGTTTCCGGGACTAAAAATCCATGCGGTCCTCGCCTGAGACCTGGTAACTCAGCCACATTGTGAAAAAAGCCCATAAAAATTCCTAGCTTCATTAACGAAATTCGAACGCAGACCTTTTCTGCCCGATGGAGTTGGGGGGGGGGCAGTGTTATATCCACTGTGCTACCTGCGTGGGACCATCATTCGAATGTTCATAACGAGGAATATAGTTCATGATATTAACCAGAATGAAATAGGTCAATTTTAATTACGAAATTAGTAACAGTAGTAGAGATCTCAAGAATGCCATGAATTCTATGATAAATCGATCTAAGTGTCATAGACGGGTCTATCACATCCTGCGATAGATCTATCTATGATCCGGCGCATCTTCGGGTGACAGTAAAATTACTGTCACCCGAATCCAACTAACGATAGGAATAATTATTATCGATCAATAAAAGAAAATGGGCAGTTAACTGGGGAAAAATTAACAAAATAAAGTAAAAACATATTTATTTTATTTTTTATTATTAAACTCTGAATACGTAATTTACAAAAGCGTGAATTCGGCAAATCACAAATTTCTCCCTTGGAAACAGTATACAAGCTCGAATAGGTAGCATAATAGAGAAGTACACTTATAAGCGATACGTATTTTAGGTAAATATTGAGGTGATACTTAAGTTTGATATTCTTTAACCCTTAGCCAGAGGTACGTCGGGTTCTGCGATCAACTTATGTAATATTATTTCTATCTTCCCCTGATTCTGACCCCTAAAATTGTTGCTCAGCAGCTTATGCAGTATGGAATGCAAACCAGGAACCATAATATTAGCTAAGCTCCATTAAAAGCCCGCATTCCGTCACACAAAACCATAACTAGCTATGTCATGTACAAAATGTGTGCGATCGTATAGGCATTATACAGGTGTTCACTGTAACGTGCTGGAGACACTTCAATAAGTGTGTAGAAGGTGGGGGGATATAAGCTACACCAAGCAGAACTGAAATCAGTCAATACACGAGTCGTTAAAGATCTAAAGTTAGTCTTGAGTCGCTTCTCTGTCTTTTCAAACAACCTGCTCTTTGGAGGAAAACGAAATAATCGCAGCAATAATCTTTTATTAAATAAACAACACTGATCATTATGATCAGTGGAAGCCTGGAAAACAATAGTATAGGGAACTTCTGAATTCTAGGAACATTCAGTTAAGCCTTTGATGTCAGAGTTTTGAGAAAGAGCACTTTTTTTTTTCAGCAATTAAAAATCTCCAAAGCTTAAGTTTATATTCCAGAAAAAACACAAGTTATATTTGCATATAATATAATAAAGTAAAAGATTAATTAAATATAGCCCGATAATACTGAAATAAAAAAAAAAGAGAAAAATTTTAGTTAAAGGCGCTTTGGGGCAGTCCATTTCAGGTGCTTTCGAATTTTTTTCTTAAAAATGTTTTTTTTTTTTCATTTTCTGTGATTAATAGAAATTAAAAGTAAATACAGTTATCTCCTTATCAATTAATTACTAAAGTTATAACTTTATATAACACTTAATAAAACTCCATAGGTTTATGTTCTCTAAACTTAGGCATTTAGTTTAATTTTAACTGTATAACATTTATTACACTCTTCCCGTATTACTCTTTTTTTTTTTAAGTCTCTTTTCTATTTATATATAATTATCTCTTCACAAATGGCACCACATTTCACTAATCTTACATAACAATACATGCAAGGCGGGCAGGGCACAGACTGTCTAAAGTTAACAATACTTTCTAAAGTTAGAAACTTCATTTAACCTATGAATTGCTTTTTTCGATACAATTTGTACGGAAAAAACGAAATAATTGCCAGATTTCTATTTGTCCAATTTTAATGAAATTTGGAATGGTTGACGAATGTTTTGAAGAGGCTCAAAAATAAAATTTCATTAAAAATCCATCTTCTGGGAGACTTTCTGTTACATGCGGAGGGACATGGTGAAGACAATAGGCGTTTAGCATATATACATAAACCTAAAAAAGTAAAATAATCTATGGTACATTATAAAACCATTCTTGAATATATATTTGTTTGGATGGAACACATTGCTTTCTGTGAGAGTACGTGCACAGGCAATTTTTTATTATTATTTTTTTTATTTTCTGATGTGACAACTTGAGGCAACGAAACTGTTACCTATATTGAAATAGGGCGCACATGTTTGATGCACACTAGTGATGAAACAGTTGCTCTGTGTGTTATTTGTAATGGTGTTTTTATCACGAAGCCATGTGTTGTAAAAGTAATTTTGTGAGGTAGAAAGAAGACTAGTGCTACACATTAAAAAAAAAATAGAAGAAAAAAAAAACTTGAAAACCAACAAGCAGTAACAAATTATGGAAGCTGCCAATATCCATTCACAAATTATTTTAGAAAATTTTACTTTCCTGAACAACTTAATTTCTCGTGCTTTAGAGAAAAAAGAATAATAAATAAATAATTTTCATGCAAAACTCAAAAACCCATACGATTTCAAAAAAAAAAGAAAAAGGGAAAAAAAAACCGGAAATTTGTTTTCCGGAAAATGTCTCAAATTCAGAAGATGAAGTTCCACAAGGATTTGTTGTTGTGTGGAATGAAAAACCAAATATTCAAGCAACACACTTCAAGGAGACAAGATCAAAAAGTCTAGCAGTCCTATGGGCAGATAACTGGTTTCTCAAATTAGAAATTTACATCTTAGTATATTCAATGGTGCGTTTATCTAGTCCCTCTCTGTGTCTCAGAAATCTGGTTTTGAGATGGCTCAATAAATATGCAAAGAATCCGCTTACTATCTCCACAACCATTATATTGTCACAGAAGACCATAGCCTCTGGAATTAATCATTACTTCTCAAGAGTGAAATGTCTCATTACATGGTGGAGAACAATGTAAATTCAAGAAGCAATTTTCATAATGCATTACAGCTGTATCGAATATGAAACAAACCATTTCATTTATTTATAGCCCTTATTTCGATCAGAACGCAATACAAATAATCATCTAAAAATTGTAATTAAAATTAACAAAACTTGATAGAGGTCTAGCTTAAATCACTTGTGTAAAATGACCAAAAGGACAATAAGACACACTTAGAAATTCTAATTTAATGTTATTTGGCATCCTACTAAGCGACATTTGTATTCTTATCTGTAAGAATGCAGACCAGATGCGGAAACTAGACAAATCAATATCTGCCGCTGAGGATGTCCCGAACAAGCCTTGCCTATCGGAATGACATGTTTCCCGGAAACACCTAAGGATATTTCAATGACCTGGGTACTAAACAAGAAAGAGGATGCAGAGGACAAGAAATACAGTAGATCCTTGAAACACCTTCCTACCAATAAGAGTAAAATTAGTAAAATAAGCTAGGAGGGTAATACATGCTGATTGTCAGTGTGTAGAAGAGTGGGCTTCAGAAAATATGGTAATGTTTATAACTCAAGTGTGGTTGTCTGATTGATAGGCAATATATAAAACTTGAAGGGACTATTGAAAGCCAAAAGCGCATGAAGAGACTAGCGAATTATTATATTAATTTAAATGTCATCAATATTATTTGTGAATTACACACAACTGCTGTTGTATATAGGAATAAAGAGCTGATTAATATAAAAATATGTATTTATATTAAAATTACGCTAGCTGTAGACTTGGAAGAAGCCACCAATGCTCTGAGTTAGGCAGAGTTAGTCCCGATATTTGACTATACATGTAACTTTTTGTACATAGTAACTATATTTATGTCAGTGTTTCCTAACTTGTGGCCCAAGGACCATTTTGGCCTGCGTAACTCATAAAAGTGGTCTGCAGAACCTGACAATAAGACAGTTTTTTTGTTTTTGCAGTAGGTAATAATCCCATTAACAGTGATGAGAAATACAGTATGCTTATAACAACCTGACTTATACTACATATGTTAAGTATGAGGTACATATAATCATTGTATTTAAAACGATAGTTATTCACATTGCATGCAAATATATTAATAACGATAGTTACTAATACGTTTACATGCATAGTTCAATACATTTTGTAGCCCGTGGCCTTTACTGCAAATAAAAAAGTGATCCGTGGTTCTACCACCAAAAATAAAAATGGTCCGTATCTGAAAAAAAAAAAAAAAAAAAAGTTTGGGAAGCACTGATTTAAATCATTAATATGTACAGAAATAATAGTAGCAATTTGTATTTTATTTTGAAATTTTACAATTACATTACTTCTGGCGTAATTGTAATTGATGATGATAATGTAAAATATGACTATTTTGTTTTATAGAGCGCACCTTTTTTAGCCTGCAGGTTATTCGAAGGGTGGAAAAAATATTGCTAATAAAAGTGATTTAAATAAGAGCTGGTTAATAGTTAATTTAAATAAAATATAGTAAAAAAAGTAAAAAAAAAATATATCATTTTATAATGAAACTGGACAGCTAAACGATTCCAATTAAATTAATTTATAGTCATTCGTACCGAAAAGTATGATAAACCAAGTGATCCGCAAACCACTTCGTGCAATGGAAATTTTCCTTTTCTGTGAATAGCAGCGAAAAAAAAAAAAAAAAGAAAGAAGAAAAGAAAGTCATTCTGTTAAAGTAGTGTAATTATTTCCTCACCACTAACAACAGTAAATACAGTATTTCAAAGAAAGTCTAAGTTCTGATGTATACGACTAAAACAAAACACTCATTTCTGACAATTTTTATCATTTAGCCTGCACAGAACCAATGATAACGATCTATTTATTTTGTGTTATAAACAGCTACAAATGATTGTTTGATGATTACGATACTGACACTTTACACATGCGTGATTCGTTGAAGAAATGTTGCGTAGCATTAGCTTTAACAAGAATGTATTCAACTGAAAATCATTACTTTAGAAATAATTATTCCTTTTGGAATTTGTTGATCATATCACAAATTATAACCGGAATCTTCCTGTTAAGTTTATTCACTTGGACGTTTACTTCTTTTACGCGTTTGCTTGTTTTTGCGCTTGTTTATGGGGTCATCACTCAACGACAGTACCTTTGTTGTATCTCGATGAAAAAAAAGAAAATGAAAAAAGCGGATGTAACGACACAAAACTTCCATTAAGGAGCAAGAGAGCGTAGCGAGGGAGAGCTTCATGCAGTATGCAATTCAGCGGTTTTTTGTGCACGTGTGTTGTGTGTGCCTCGCTGCAACTCTGTAGGCTGACAACAACATACACAATTTAAATCAGATCCGTGGTTGATATTTCATTAACCACAATCAGGTTCTAAAAATAAGTGAGTCTGTTGGACTAGCACGAAGTTGTTGCTTAAGCAATCAAGAAGAGTGCTAGTATTCAAACACTAGATATTCGTATATCCTTGTAAAAGAAGCATCTCTTATAATGCCGAAAAGAAGTCGAATAACTTCTTTTCAGTATTAGAAGAGACGAGATGACATACAACTGTGACGTATCTGACTTCTCAACTTGCAAAAAAGCAGCTGCTACTGTAATCCAATTTGTAAGTTTCAAACTGGATTAAAAAGCGACTGTTTTTTTTTTTTTTTTAATTGTGGTGTATATTTGTTTAAATCCGCCTCAAGAAATATTTGAAACCTGCATCGTACCTTTCTAAAATTCAAATTCAGTAATAATTCGAATCATTTAAACTAGATTGCACACGTGTAATATGAGTTTCACATATTAGCTTACAAGCAACATTCCCTCCGTAACGGTATAATGGTTTCGCCATCTGCTTCTCATCTGAAAAGAGCTGAGTTCAGTGGCATATTTATGCACAGGTGTATACCCAGGGGTTCCAATGTTATTTGGAATGCTTTTTATTACATCGCTGTGCGCATTTATATTATGTACATACGCGAGAAGTAGTGACTTAGTCACTGTTGTATAAAAAAAGGTAAACTGCAGCCATTATGCAGAATGGAAGCCTCCTCAACAATTCATGCTGAGGGAAGTAGACCATAATCTGCCACGCTGGTCCAGTACGGGTTGGCAGATCGACCGTATTTAGTAGTCAGGGGCTTGAACCTCGGCCTACTCAAACAGCGTGTGTTATTGCACTCCCGCTCCTGACCACTCGGCTACGGAGGCTGGTTCACTGTTGTATATGTTATTATTAAAAAAATAAATTTAGGGCTGCAAGTAGCAGTAAACGCCCCAAAATCCTGCAACGCCTTAGGGCCCAACTGATTTAAATGTGCTACTGGCTGAGTTCGAATCTAGTCAGAGAATAGAGGATTTCTTAAAGGACTCTTCAGTCCAAGCTGTGGTTAGACGATCTCAGGCAGAGGGAGTAATGTTTTCTCAGCGATTTATGTCGAGTTTTTCAGCACATACAATATAAAATCAGCCGGTGAACAAGTTTATACAGATATCGTACGCTGATACAATATGGTCCACGTACCGATGTGCCATAAACCCAACAACAGCACGCATCATTCTCTTAATGAAGAATTGTTTGAAGATTATTATTATTACCAATTTATTTCTCTGTTGAGGAGACACCCCTGGGCCAGCCATTGGCTAGAAGGGTGTGGGTTACATTTTGAGGTGTGAAGTGGACCCCACGAGCAAGAAGTTGCAAAGTCCATGGGACAGTCATCTTGAAAGGTTGATACAAAATTTTGACATACATGTGTAATTATGATCTTATATTAGAATATTTCAAATTTTGACATCTTAGGTTGACATTTAGAATAATGAGAAGATATAGTTAAAAGGGATCAAAATTAAATGCAGTTTTGGGCGGAGTGGCTGAGCACTAAAGTTGCACGAGACGATAGGAGTCGGCAAAGACCTGCAACCTGTAGGGGTTGTCGTCACAGAGCTTTTTCTGTTCAATTCTTAGTTGATTGAAGAGTTCTATCGTATTTGCTGGAAAAAAGCGACTTAAGCTGTCTAGGTTTTTTAAGTTGTTTTGAAGTGGATGTCTTGTTTCAGTATTCCTGGGAACTTCTCGATGAAAGTGAAATAAACCATCAATGCTGGGAGCAGCTAATCTTCCTGTTAGCAGTTGGGCTAATGTGAAAATGTTTCTTGCGTTAACTGTGTTTCCATGGAAGAATATTGAGATTGGAAAATAGGATGGCTCTAAAGATAGTAAGATCAGAATTTAAACATTCTTCTGGTATTGTAAATTAAATTTTTATACCCGCGGACACGGTTACAATCTATTGGCATTACCCACACACTTGAGTGAATGAAGGCAAATGAATGAATATTTTTAACGAATAGTTAATCCAGCTGATTTTAACGAATAGTTAATCCAGTTAATCCAAAGAACAGACATCCATTACATAAAACATGCAGATTGATACTTACACTGAAATAAAGATTTTATGTAAGGGATGGAGTTTCATACCAAGTAACATCATTTTATGATTTCATGACAGTCCTTGAGAGGAGGAAATGAAATAAAAAGGGGGGGGGGGAAGCAAAAATGAACGTAACGTGATTTATCGAACAGCCTCATGGAATGCGAATCCTACGCTACGGTGACTAGACGTTCCGGATCGTCCCGTGTTCGAATAGGTGTATACGTAGCCGAGTGGTCAGGAGCGCGAGTGCAGTAGCACACGCACTTTGAATAGACTGGGGTTCAAGTCCGTGACTGCTAAATACGATTAACATTTGTATTGATTCATTTATTGTAAACTCCACTGACCTGGTGGTCGTACCGGAGTATAAACAAGAACATTAATATACCGTCATCTTGAAAAAGATGCCATTTTATTTAGAAGTTACATGAAAAGTTTAATACACCATTAAACTACAAAATACACCATAGCGAACTCATAATGAAAAATTATATAAGAAGTGTAAAGGCATGATTTAACTGTATCTCATATTGTGACTACCTTCACAACAAGTTAACATGTATTGCACTACCTCGAATAAGTAACGCTTCACTAATAGAGAAGGCTATTATTACTTATACTCAGTTTTACCGATTTAATACACTATAAAATTTTATTCACCGATAATAATACACTATAAAATTTTATTCACCGATAATAATACACTATAAAATATCGGTGTAATATTTACACCGATATTTATAGTGCATTTTAAACTCATAATATATTATGCCTGGAGCATTTATATTTTATTTAAATGCAAAGTTTATGTATCGCACGCTTTTAGTAAGCAATATTTACAATTTTTTTTTTTTTCAATTTTTATTAGATTTTGGTAAAGTTCACTGCACAACGAGAAATCGTCGTTCATACTATTGAGACTAAAACGCATAATCCCTTATATCTCTAACGTTCTGTTTTATAAGTAAGACGTGTTATTATGCATAATACTTTAGGTTCAAAATATTTAAATAAACAATCCTAATACTCGTAAAATAATGTTGACTGATTCACTATCTACTCATATTTCTAAGAGATAATCGTAAGCCAAAGTATAGAGACGTCTGTGATGGACACTGTACGCTTATAAAATAACTTATATGGCAGTCAAGTGTTCGCGATTCGCATGCGCACGGCACATTCTCGCGTTTCGCATTGTTGGGTTCCCAAGTGTGTCCCTTTTTTATTTTTTTAAAATCTGGTCGCCCTATCTTTATGCCAAAAGTAGAAAAAATAATAGACAATGACCCAGTCTGTCAAAATTCACCCTAATGATACGATTCCATCCAAAGGCCACTATTTTTCTCAAGAGAATGAACGACACACACACACGTTAATGTAAGGCGCAATTTTGGCCATAGCAGCCCTTGCGCCAATAAATCCCACTTCAACAACAACGTTAATGTAAAATATTTCTTTACTCAAAAATAAAAGCATTCATGAGAAGTGAACTAAGGGTACTGATGTAGGACTGTGTTATGCACAATACTAACAATAGTCTCAATTTATGCCGTGTGTATTTTCCAGCTCAACACAAAGCCTTATGTGATTTGATTCCACTTATACGTAGTTATTATTTTCACAGCTTTCTTGTATAATGTTCTAAAAGTCGAGGCTGGCTTATTTTACAGTAGCTTAACTAATTTTGTCTATTAAAGTCTTGCCGCTTATTGCTAACAGTGTGTTAAATCATACTAGACATAACGAACTTAACATGTCCCATGTAAATCACGAGCAAAGTCCTTCAAGTAAATAACCGCCATCATTCGAAGATTGTAGGGAATACGAAGGCATGATGAAGCATCAGTTTACGGAAAATACATGCACAAGGTATCTTATAGCTCACAGGAAAGTATAATATGAAATTTCAGTCAACGCCATTATTCTAAATCCCCGCCCCACCCCGTTAATTTCCTACGTATTAGTATCTTTTCTCTCTCTCCGACCTCTTTCCAACGGAAAAGAGATCCGAAATAGGTCAGGAGTGAAAGCAGAGACACTGACATTCGGATGTACACAAAACAAATAGAAAGTTTATTCTCCGAAACGATGAATGCGCTGGAATTAATTACCCTAAAGATCAGGGATGTAAAAACATTGATTAACAAACAGCCACAGTCAGAAACAAGGAAGATATTTTTATTCAACAAGGGTTCATAATAAATGGACGGGGTTAAGTGAGGTAACAAGACATGGGGATAATGTAAAATTTCAGAGACAGGTTTGACGGGTGTTGAGATAAAAACAAAGTAGAGGAGGAATAACAAACAACGCCACAGAAACAACCTCTGTCCTTCCTCGTGACTTTATATGATTGTGGCAGGGCAGTGATGGTACACTGTATTTAATAGATGCTTCGATTCTAAATATTAATAATATAATCCAAAGCTAACAGATGCGGAAAATCTCTATTTAATGTTTTACATAATAGAATGAATTTTGAATTTAAATGAATACAAATCTAAATTCCAATCCAAATTTCTTATATTCCATCAGTTGCCTTATGCCCTTGAGTATAGCAGATTCAAGGTTTCAGTCCGAATTCTCAGTTTTCTGTACATACAGCAACTACAGCAGCACTGGAACAGCCCAACAGACGTAATGTTTCGGAGAAGGAGACCTGCCTATCTCTTCTTTCGCAACTGTCATCGCGGTTTTTAACTCCGACAGAGCACTGTGGTTTTCCTTATTCGGTACTATATTATCAGTGTGTATTACCAGTTCACAAATGCTGCGCATGTTAGCAGATAGTAAATAGGCTTGGACTCTGCATTTTTTACTGTTACACATATGCTCGGCCAAGAAGTTGACAAGTTGTTATTGTTGTTATTTGGTTTTTAGGAACATTAGCAACTAAGGCCATATTGCTCCGGGGATATGCGGTGGTCACTCTCTGACCTTTCCGCATCCTCCATATTTGGTGGGTACGGGCTCGAACCCCGGTCTAATCAAGAAGCGTGTGCTACGCACTGCTGCTCCTGCCCACATGGCTATGGAGGCGCCTTTGACAAGTTGTGCAACAGTAAGAAATAATACAGAACCCAACCCTTGTCACAAACATTTCAACATATTCAATTTTTAATGGACGCATGGAGATGTGTTCTTCTAGCCTGCTGTTATTTCACCGTATGCCCTAACTAAAATAAAAAAAAAAACTTTCATTGATTAACTCTAGCCCATATTATGTTAATATAACTCTGCTAGCTAATCGAAACAGATGTCAGATCAGTAACTTGCCTAGCGCAAACGCTGTACAGGGGTTAAAAAATAAATAAATAAAATACAATCAGTAGTAGTTCAGTTCATCTTCTATTACTTTGGAATAAAAAAACGAGGCTAAATGCTTAATCATTGTAAGAGAGTCATCATATTTCATTGACTACTCAGTGTATAATCAGTCTAAGAATACCTCGAAATGGCGACAGTTTGTCTCAGAATAAGAACTGACACAAACAGGCAAATCGACTGAGGTAATCGATTTGCCGGCATGTTAAAATAACAATAGTAGGAAAAACCTCACAACCAAATTCTGAGAATGATTAACTCATAGTCAAGGAGAGAGATGCCTAGAAAGTTTTCAAAAGCGCTTGTATGACCGGTTCGAATCTTAATCCTAGAGTTCATTGAGCAAGCCCATTATTCATTTGCAAACCATTCCGCTAAAAGAACTAAAAAAAAAAAAAAAAAAAAAAAAACACATTTTCCTCCAGAATGAGGAAAATTATTGCAAAATTATACGACATTTAAGCAGTAATATCACCGTACGTATAACGACTGAAGAAATATTTTTCAAAGGAAAACTCTTCGATGTACGACACTAAATTTAGATTTTACTGTACCTTATTTTCAAATAAATTTCTCTGAAAGCATACATTGACACTATTACGATTCCCTCCCGGAACCTTAACCATTCATTTAAACTATTTCCGGACATAACTATGAAAAGTTGAAATTATGATTCCATTGCATTATATGTCTTTCATTAGATTAACAATTAAGATCAATGATCGAGTGAAAGTAGTATCATTTACTTAAAGCAAAGTTCACGATAAAAAAGTAAGAGTAAATATAGAATACTTCACAGTTGAAATAAATTAAAAAAATCGAAAGCATTGCATTCTAATTGCTGTTTGTCTTTATGCTAGACGACTACATGTGTTAATAGGGTCATGTTAAGGAATACAAGTTACATAAAAGCTGAACCGATTTAGTGAGTGAGCAACAACAGTTGCCTCGAATGTGTTTTTTCCCCCCGTTTCAGTTGGTTTAACTGAACAAAGTGTAACACCAGATGTCTACCATATGGTGTTATAAATATAAATGTGGTTGGTTTTTTTTTGGAGTTTTTTTTTTTTTGTTATTTTTTTTTTATGCAGAAAATGTCACATTTCCAGGTCATGATTTCCAGCCCAGATAGCATATGGGTTTGTCCAAATAAAAAGGAGAAAATGTCAGTCACTTGCAATTTCACTATAAAGATCTATAGTGAAATTGTAGTGATGGTGCACCATATACTAATATGGCGCACCATCACATGTTATTCAGAAGCCATGTATTGCGGTAGTACCATGGACCGCATAGAAAAGAGCATCAATACTTGGCAGCTATTTTTATTATTTTTTTTCATGGTCTTTGCAAAGGAGGCGTTGCAGAACAACAAGGATCCGAAAGATGATGCTTCTTTTTCCGTATGTCCTTAGAGTATTCGTCAAACAACAACAAAAGTATAAAATGCCGTGTAGCGAAAATAAATATAGTAATGGGTACCAGCATTCATTGTTTGTGGCAGCGATATATCAGTTCAGTTAGAAATAAAACCTAGGGCAATGATCCTGGAAGAGCTTACGTGCAACACGGGAACCAATAAATCTATTCCGTAATCACACACAGCCAGTCCTCATCAGAGATATGAGTATTTTTTATGGAATTATTCGAACTGCATAAGTTGTATTGTATGTAGTCAAATAAAAAAAGTCTTAGAGCTGTACAAATATTTAGAGAAGCGCATAAGTTCGTGTAGAACTGCTGGTTAAAAACTTTGTAGGAAGGTTTGTCCAGATCGTCAATACAGGAGTTGGAGACAAGATCCATCTGAAGCGGAAAGATATCAAGAGAAATCTTGAGCGCATTTACTTACAGATCCAAACAAAAATATTTTTATTTTATACTTTTTTTTTTTTTTTTTTTCAGGGCACTAAAGTACAGGTTGGGAACCCCTCTACTAGTATATTTATTCTTACAGATGCGTGTTCTCTGTGACAGTATAATAGCTTCGCCACTTGTCACTGGTTTGGAGAGTCTGGATTCGAGTCTCGTCACAGACTAGAGGAATTTCTAAAGACTTCTTCGATCGGGACTGAAATTAGTCAATCTCAGGCAGAGGGGTAGGATTTTCCCAGTGAGTTCGCAAAACGTGAACACGTACTTGGACAGACATAACACACAGTGGAGCAATATGGTCTCCATAATATCATAGTAATTAGCTTAATACTAATATGCTCGAAACAAGAAAAAAGGAACCTAAGGAAATACTACAGCCATTAATACTTTTCCAACTGAAAAGATATATTACTGTCCGCAAAACTTCTGACATTTGTATATGATTATCGCGCTGAATGACGAAACTTTCGAAAATTAAGCTTAAGTTCTTCAGAACTCATACAGCTGACACGACCGAAGTGAAATAATAACCATTGCATACACGTACTTGGACACGCACAGATCGTGCGGCTATATTACGATGAGTCATGCAGAAAAACATACTTAGTTCCTGGATTTAGGATGTTGTCGAACTTCCGAGAGAAAACAGCATAAATACCGCTAGTACAATGAAAGGCTATTATTCCATACAGTTCACTTGGAGCAACTGACATTTGGATCGAATTCTAAGTGCTTAATGGACATCTGAATAATGAAACCAAATGTGTGCCGCCAGATAATAATAACAGAACACATCATTTTTAAAATCCTAAATATCATGACGAGAGAATATTACAAATGTTTGTGCTTTTAAATGGAACTTGGTTTCTGGAAGCATTGGAAATGAAGCTGCGAGGTACTTTACCGAGACATCTTCATTCTAAGAAAGAAAGCACAAGACCTTAAATTGTATTTTCCATTGAAAGGATTTAAATTTAAAATAAATAAATTACTCTAACTGATCTAAAATAGACAGAGAATAAAACAATCTATGCGTTGTTGTGTAACTGAGAAATGAAAGAAAATTAAGTCGCATGTAACGCATTCGGTAAACAGTACCATCATAGGTATTCGGTAAAATAACCTGTGTGGTCCTGATAACAGATAAATAAGAACAATACCACGTAAAATGATCTATTTTGATATTGATGGTTACGTGAAATAACAGAAATCAGGCTGCAGACAAAAATCCAACAGGATGAATTACAAACATTATCGATACCAAACAGGTGTGATTTCAGTTAAGAAAAGTGGCAGATAAAATTTATCAAAACTGGGGATAAATCTGAGTGAACAAATTAAGATGAATACTTTATATTAATACAACAGTAAGGGATAACTGGAAGAAGGTACAGAAAATGTGATGGTAATAATTATGTATAATTTGGATGTGATAACATTATTGGATGTATTACGAAATAATGAAAAAAATCCAGGCACTTCTATTTTAGTAGTCCGTTAGACCTTCCCGGAAAAATAAGTACCTCGCACTAGTACATAAGGAAGGCGTATGAGCCGCTTAAGTTAGTTGTTCTCATCATGGTGCGTAGAGACCAGCTGATCGATTTCGAGAGGGGTATCATTGTCGGATCTCACATTGTTGGCTTCTTGATTCGTGTAATTGCTGACAGCCTACACCAGCGATAGCAAACCTTTTCCATCCTGGGTGCTAAAAATAAGCTGAAACAAATATAAAACAATTTTCGCGTGCCATGGGAGGAAAACTGACTAAAATTAGCAAGCAGTCTTTATTGATATCATAAAAATGTAATATGCTTGACAGTTAGTTTCTAATTACAAGTTTGTTGCTGTATAATTCTACACACCATTACGCTTACGGTTTCTGCCACCAGATGTCGCTGATAGAACACAAACAAATTGGCCCTCCAATTTCATAATATAAACTATTTATGGATGCCGCGTGTCCGTATTGTGCGTGCTAGGGTCGCCATCCCTGCGTATTCCATCCAAAGTCGACCATCGCTGATGTTATGATGAAATGGAAGTGATGGAACCAACACAGAGAAAGACCAGAAGGTACCTTGAAGAGCAGTACGACGATCTCGCCAGACATCCATGAAAAACATCAGCCAGGAGTTTAAGGCGTCAACAGAGCGTTGAGGTCTAGAAGAACACATTACATGCAGACAATTCTGTTTAAGCTTACCTTAACATTTTTGGGCAATTCTTAAAGTAGAGTAGCGGGGCATAAGCTAAACATCACCAATCCTACAGAACACCAACTGGATGAATTAGAACATCAGATGAGGGCAAGACCAACACGTCCTACATCGGTAACTCAACCGTTACACTGTTGAAGGAGTAATAGAAGACTGTGTCCGCTGCGGTCTGTCATTCGTTGGGTGAAGTGTGCCGCAGCAGCCAAAGGGGGACTGACATGCTATTGCACGTAAATAATGCATCTATCTAGTTTTGAAAAGACATTTCCACCCTCTGTTTCTAAGAAATTACTGCCCAGTCTTATCTAAAATGGAATCAATCTGATCAGTTTCATATAATTTTTCACATATTTTATAACTGTTAAAAGTTATATTACACTTATATTATCCCACCAACAGGCTGCATTGTTTTCACTTAACAGAATGGGTCCATGGACGCGTGCTGGTTTTACCATATAACATAAGCATGAAACAGCAGGAAATGGGATTCGTCAGAACAGGCAACATTTTTCCAATCACGATACATCCGAGACACAGATATATTACTGCCCGCAAATAATATATCTGTGTCTCGTACTTGAAGACTCCGGCAGGAATGCAGTTTCCGAGATATTCATACAGGCGTATCTGGCGCCGACTACCATGTAACGCTCAAAATCACTGAATTTTTCGTTGAAATTCAGTTGAAATTCTTGTCCATTCCCGCAGTGAATTGCACACATACGGCATTACTACATATCTATCTGCTTTACATCACTGTTGTTATTGAAGGAGCGCTCCCTTTCATGAATAGGAGTAAGTACACCAAATACTTACTCCTATTCATGTATAGGTTAACAATTAAAGGCAAAATAATAAGGGCTGAAAACTGCATCCTGAAAAGGCGACTTTGAATAAAATAACAGAAGTACGAGGGGCATTCAAAAAATAAGTTACACCTGCCGCTATCTCTTGGTATAATTGTGCAACATCTGTGGCGCCTGCGCGGAATGGAGTTCATATCGTGCGCCCCCTGGTATGCGAGTTTCGTTGACGTAGCGGTAACAGTTGGAGCAAGCGTTCATAATGGCACGTCAGCTAGAATGTTACTCCAAATTCGAGGTACGCGGAACAGTACGATTTTTGTGGGCGAAACGTCTGAATTGTTCCGAGATTCATCGTGAAATAAAGGCGGATGGGGAAAATGTAATGTCGCGTCCAGCCATAGTGAAGTGGTGCCAGCAGTTTGAAATTGGTCGCACAGAATTGACAAATGCTGATCGAAAAGAAAGGCCATCAACGTCGACCACTGCAGACAACGTGATGCAGGTTGGTGAAATGATTCGCAATAATCGAAGACTGACAGTCGCAGAAATGGCAAAGGAGTTGGATATTTCGTGGGCAGTGTTCATTCCATCGTCCATGAACATCTTGACTATCGCAAATTGTGTGCACGATGGGTTCCTCGTTCACTAACAGACGAACGCAAATGTCAACGTTTTTTGTTTTCTCTAGCCTTCCTTCAACGTTATTCTGTGGAAGGCCATGACTTCTTACGCCGCATCATCACTAGCAATGAAACGTGGGTGCACCATTTCACCCCAGAAACGAAGAGAGCGTCTATGGAATGGAGACACACAACATCGCCTGTGCGGAAGAAATTCAAAGTTGCACCATAGCAGGAAAGTCATGGCCATTGTGTTTTTCGACTGTGAAGGCATAACAATTAATGCTGCCTCATACTGCCAAACATTACGGTTTTTGCGAACAGCCATAAAAAACAAGAGGCCTGGAAAGTTAAGCAAAGGTGTTGTTCTCATTCAGGACAACGACACGCCACACAATGCACGCACAACACGACACTTGCTCCAAAGTTTTGGATGGGAGGTACGGCAACATCCGCCGTACAGCCCGATATTTCGCCTTGTGACTATCACATCTTCGGCAAGCTGAAAGAACATCTAGGGGTACAACGATTTGCAAACGATGAGCAGGTGCAAACAGCAGTTCGATGGTGGCTGAATGACAAATGAGTGGGTTTCTATCATCACGGAATCGAACGTTAAGTCACACGTTCCGAGAAGTGTTTACACCAACTCGGTGACTATGTGGAAAAGTAGTGCAAGGTATGTGCTTTCTATTTCATAATGTTACATACTTCAATAAATGTCTCTTGGGCTACACTGGTCAAGTGTAACTTATTTTTTGAATTACCCTCGTACCTTAGAATTATTAACTAGAAACAAGGTACTGAAATGTCTCTTTTGTAATCAGCTGCGTAGACTATTTTGGATTTGTTTGAGAACGAATCTTGGGTAATGATGATATTAGCCATTCTTGATAGAAGCGGTAGGAATATCAGCTTGTCCTAAGGTGACTGCATAGTTCCTAAGGTGATTGCATTCCCTGCACATACTGAGGGCTTCTATTCAGAATAGGTGCAATGTCAAATGGCTTCTCGGCATGTTAATCGGTTATATAAGCCCATTGCATTGCTTGGTAACATGCAAATAGAGGCATGTCATGTGATCCAGATTAGAACGAGATATGAGTAAAATTATGATGTACCAGATAACATATTTCAATATTCAATACAAGCTAACGCAAAATAAAAAAAAAAGACTAATTGGAAAAATAAGTAAGTATGTAAATCAGGCGAGTTTAGAAAGTAGCATTTTGAAAGTTGTTTTACAGAATTACATCACTTGCAGAGTTATAAGGCTGCTATATCTATTCGCTTACTGACTCAGTGATACAATTGCGCAAGTTAAGAAGAAGTATCATTATATTTTTAATAGTAGCCACTATAGGTTTCGCACTTGTTCCGCCGGTAGATGAATGCATGAAAGCCCACCCCGAAGGAATCGCGGTCAAGCGACAGCAGCCAGGCAGCTCAAGCGTGACACGATGCACTCATGTCTCACTGTCTTGGTCGGTGCAGAACAATATCTTTAGTGACCTCGGATTGGACGAGATGCTGTAAAATGAACCCCACACGCACAGATCTGTGGTGATCAGACAGTGATTTAGGACTCAACGTGACGATACCTTTCAGTATCAGAACTTGTCACAGATGACTTCCTGGCCACTTGTCTTCGAATTTTCAGGTATCTCTCCTTGCAGATAAGAACTTACCATTTGTTACAAACAAATATGGTCTTCCTGTGCGTGGCTCATTTTGATGATCGATACGTACCTGCTTTGAACTGCACTACACCGATACATACAGGACTACACTACACAATACTTTTTTCTTTTTCTTTTTTGTTTTTGAGGTGTTCACTGTATACTGTTCATAGTGAATTCTGTAAGCACTGTATATCTTTGCCTTTCAAAAACCAATGACGCTTATACTTTCGCCGCCATAGTTATCAGTAGCAGTTCATAGTTTAAGAAAGAAAGAAAGTAAGTTTTGAAACTTTCTCGTTTCAAAAATCATGCGAAAGCACAACACAACATGTTCTAACCCGATGGTTTTCGACCTTTTTTTAATAGATCCGATTTTCTCTCTCTCTCTCTCTCTCTCTCTCTCTCTCTCTCTCTCTCTCTCTCTCTCTCTCTCTCTCTCTCTCTCTGTATATGTCTAATATTAAAAAAGAAAAAAAAAAGTTAGATACTAATTATTACAATAATATAACTATAAACAAAATTACAATTCATAATACAAATTATATATATATATATATAATAATTTTATTTTTATATAGACGTACTAAGTAAACATCAATTATAGATCACCACAAAATTAAAAAGATACCGTACATCTTTTTATAATGAATTAAATATATAAATTTAAAAAATAATAAGTTTAAGTAACTTAAACCCAAATAACGCGACATCCCTGGAATGTTGTTGCGGCACCCCGGTTGAAAACCACTGTAATCTAACCAATCAATCAGTGAGCTATTGAATGTAAACATTCTACATCCTCACCCAAGATATATCGGTATGATGAGGTCTATGCCTGGAATCATGAGGATGCATGTAAATACCATTGAACATTCTCTCATGGAAATACCACTGAACAGGGCTCACAATACCGGTCAAAACTTATTACCGGTATTTCGGTATTTTTAATTTAATATACCGGTATTCCAAAATTTTTCATCATTTATTGTTGACTTATAAAGTACGTCTATTACTGCTAAGTGTATACCATGGACCAAACAAAGCTGCTGTTCGGCATCGATTACTTTACCAAATTTGGCAATAGCTGATGCACCATCAGTTGGCACACAAATTACGTATTTAGAAAGACAGAGTTCTACAAGTTCTAAATAATTCTCTGCTAGCCTACTACCGTACACACGCACTAGTCAAATATCCCACAAAATTATTCCAACAGAGCGAACATTTATATTTAAAATCATCTACTTTGTACTGTTGTCCACTCGTAAAAATTCAGACTAAATCTTTTAGCTTCTGATTTAGGTTGAGCTATTTCATTTACTACCGTTTTTCGAATATGATTGCTGCCATCCAGTACCATTTTTTAAATTGTTACTGGCAATTTGGGTAAATCACTAAAACCTGTGGCGATCAATCCTTTTCTGATATCAACGGAAGTAGATAAAAGATGGAACGGTAAGCCATCATAGGCTCTCATACGAGCCAGTACTTCTGACAGTTTTTCTCTTTTATCGCTCTTGAAGTAATCAGTCAATAAAAATTTCGGCTTTGCCTCTGTTGTTGTAGTAAGTTCATGTTCATCATTCTCTAAATTAGAAGCTTGCACATCTCTCTTTCTTAAATGTATATCATTTATTGTCTTCAAATGCGTATGGAGCCCACTTGTAGATTCCTCACCACATAGAATTTCTTTTGAACATTTTTTACATTGTACTAGCTAACCATTTTTTAATTATCTAATAATAAAACCACACTGAAGACATCGCTTCCTTTTCTGTGTTCTGTGAAGACAATTTTTATGTCCGTTGGACTTGTAAATATAAAATTAATTTAAATGAATACAATTCAAAATGAATGAATCAAAAATAAAAAAATATTATCCTTTTTGACTTTTTATGGCACTATATCCGTATTAACAAAAGAAAAGGATTGAAATTTAAGCTTGGTGAGGAATCGAGATCTCAGTTTCATGACGATTCCGGGTTTCTGTTATATTTGTATAACGGTTCCTCAGTTGCAAAATCAGTAATATTAATGATTTATTCTTGTCGATTTTATAACCTTTATGTGAATAAATCATAAACAATTATTTTTTTTAAATTAGTACCGAAAAACCGGTATTTTTGTATCAATACCGATATTTGAATACCGGAAAAAAATGACTGGGATCCCGGTACAGTATTCGGTTTCCCGGGATCTCGGCATTGTAAGCCCTACCACTGAACAGTCTTCACTCGCGTTGCTAGCTGACTGCAAACCGACCACGAGTCGCCACTGATATTTTTACTTTCATGCAGATGAAAAGAAAGTAAAATAATCATGCAGATGAAAATAATAAAAAAAAGTACAGAGAAAATTGAAACATTTTTAATTAAATGAATAAAATAAGCAAACAGAAAGCCTGTTTTTTTTTTTTCCGGACTCATTAAACAATTGGTTGAAGCATGCTTAGCGAAAAATTACACATCGTTTTTGCATACAAATTTCAGCTAGTGGGCAGTAAAACAAAGAGAGCTACTCTTCGATTAAATGAAACAAATCCAAGGCGTAACTACCAGAGTGCAGGAGGTGCGGCCGCGTCCGGGCCGACGCCCCAAACCAAGCAACAGAATCTCTATTCTATTCACCTTCAGGTGACCCATTGTTCTATTATCCTCCCCTTCTCCAATCCGGACCCACTCGTTCCTGGTAATGATACTAAAACAAATCACATAGTCAAAAAAATTACAATGATATTCTGTAAAGAAATGTGCTGGACGAAAAGAAATACGCTGAACTACTGAAAGAAATTATTATTATTTTTTTTATCTGATTGCATTTTGCTCTACTTTTTTTCGTCTTAGATTAAATTTTAATTTTTAATCAAATTTATCTTTATAATAATTAAATCTAATCAATATTTTTTACAGATAGTAATTCAGAAAAATGGTACTCAGAGGCAATATCTATAGAAAATGATTATCGCAGAAACTGAACGTCTATATGACAGAGAATGGAGGAAACTTGTAAGATAAGGGTCAATTAACCTGAATGGTCTCTTTTGGATAGTCTAGTAAGAGAGAGGTTTTGGAGGCATCACCCCAGATGTGGGAACAATATTCCATGGTAAGGAGGATTTGAGATTTGTACTACATAAGTAGCTGTTTAGAAGAAAAGTAACACCGATAACAAAAATAAAAAAATAAAAAAAAAATCAGTTTTTTTTTTTTTTTTTTTTAATGCAGAGGAAGCAATATTAAGAAAGCATTTAAGGAAATGGTAGTGAATATTCAAGTTGAGCTTGAACTTCTCGAATACGCAACTATAGTTAAAGAGTACTACAGAATGCAAACAATTGTCTTCATTAATGAACCAAACTAAAATCTGGAGTCTTCTTCCAAGTCAAACCTGTATGAGTAGCGAATTTTAGGTGAGGGGAAAAATTCCTATTTCTTATTTCATATCCCATGGAATATATTCAATATACTGTAACAACATACTAACTTTCATGTTATCTATTTTATTTTCTGAATGAAATGGCGGACTGGGAGAATGATGTTGTTGTTGTTATTTGGTTTTTAGGAGCATTAGCAACTAAGGCCATATTGCTCCGGGATATGCGGTGGTCATTCCCTGACCTTTCCGCATCCTCCGTATTTGGTGGTGACGGGCTCGAACCCCGGTCTAATCAAGAAGCGTGTGCTACGCACTGCTGTTCCTTCCCACCTGGCTACGGAGGCGCCGTGGGAGAATAAACGAATGGGCGTGTTGTGAGTGAGAGAGAGAGAGAGAGGTCACATTCGGAACACCAGAGTTTCGAGAAAACAGGCTATAGCAGAATGGATACAAATAACTCGGTCAGACACCAATTGCTAATGAAAAACAAACTTACTAGGTCAGAACGCAACCATACTACATGTCGCTGGGATACACCGCTATCTTACTGTACATATCGCTCGTTGATGAACGGTCAACATACATCACTGCGACGGTACCGTCAACATGAAATATTTTTCTCTAATTAATTCCAGGAAATTGTATAGATTTAAATATCTACTGAGCTGTCAAAAAGAAGACGTATTACGTCCGTATTCCATTATTTCTTTTCGCTTATCATCGGCATCTTCTTCGTGATGATGCTCTCCCTACCGAGTAATTAATTATAAAACATTAGAACACTACTGGCATAATTTTATTTTGCGTGCAGCGATCATCAAAGCGTAACCATTTTTTTTTTTTCTTTTTCTTTTCCGAAGAGCTATGGCTTCAGACCAACCTTCCCTTCCCTTCATTTCTGTCGCTAAATTTTCTGTATGGTGCAGGCGCAGGCATGAGAGAGAGAGAGAAGATGGATTATGCTATTAGTTGATAATTTCTCTGGATTGTCGACTCAGATATAGTCTGGGGTCAGTGGCCTTGCTTCCTACGTTGAATTATCGGATGTAAAAAAATATTGCGTTTCACTGCGTCATAGCTATTAAAATCCACTGAAAGAGGCCTGTTCACATTTCCCACCTTTTTCATTCTCTTATTGACAAAGTGTGAAGTGTACCTTTACTAATAATCTACAGTAATACAAAAAGATGCGGAAATAACGATTATTTTTTTCTCTCGACCGCGATTAAATAGATATAGCCAATTGAGCAATTTCCTTCAACTCGTTGTAACACTTTCTAAACAACATTACTATTTGATCCACCCTCCTTCCCTCCCTCCCTGCAACTGAGAAAGCTGTGAAAATACCTGTAAGTGGAACAAGCAAGATTTTATTTGGCTAATTTATAATGTCGGTAGAAAGAATGGAAAGTAGGAACTGACCTATATAGTACTTAATAAAACTTTTCAAGGTATAGAATTAAAGAGAGTAGTGGTGGTGCTTAAAAAGGAGGGGGATTAAAAGCGAAAACATTTGATAAATAAATAAAAAATAGCACTACAATCACGAAAGTAAACTGAAGTGTTAGTCAGGGAAACAAAAAAAAAAAAAAAAAAAAAACATTTATCTCTGTATGGATTAGCCCCACCCAAGGTATGAAAATTTCGTAATAAATTTTTTGTCCATTGTAATGTTTGTTAACGACACGTGCTCTGCATTTTATATCAGGTCATAAAAGTAATAACATACAAACGTATCTCATCAGAATAACGAGATGTCTACTACACTGTGTTCCTAAGTTGCACGGGTTTTCTGTAACATGGCCTGAACTGGGAGCTCCCACAGATCTCAGCCCTACCTGGAGTTTGTGGCTAAAACCCACGGCATACTTACAGTCTAAACAAAATTGCCTCAGGGGATGTTTATTTCCTGTAGGAACTTGGGCATGGAAAAAGTTTTAATAATTTTAATTATACTGAAAAGTAAATAAATTTGACCATGAGTGTTCATTTTCTAACAACTTTTGAAATATAATTTTAAAAAAACTTGCCAACAGTGGCGCTCAAAATTTTAAGGACATTCACATTTTCCTCACTGCATGAAAAACGCTTACAAAATAAGACAATAATAACAAAACTTCTGTACACAAATTCTCTGACAAAATTTCAGCAGTTATACAAAGCATTTTGCTTACTAACCAGAGCAGTTTTCCGACTTTTTTCAGACATCGGAACTAACAGTTTAAAGTGTTCGAGAACCAGAAGGGAAAAAAAAGCACAAGCCATAGACAGAATAAATATGATCTGTTTCCTATGATCACTATAATTTGTTTTCGAGTTTCATTCTGGCTAGTGAGGTACTCTCCGTTGAAATTAGGATGTGACTGAAGACAAAATAAAAAGGATAGCAAATGTTATCGAATATTTACTTTCTTCGTTACGACTTACATAACCCTTCGTTACGATCATACATAACCCTCATATTATATAATATCGGTGTTTACCCATAAATTAAACTACGTACGTAGTGTGAAGGCATAGTTTTTAATTGCATCTCATTATGCCTCGCGCATTGAATCTTCAAATAACCCTCATATAAAATGAACTAACTATATTAAACACAGACAGAAATCCCTTAATTTTTAAACCTTAATTAATATGCATTTCGTCAAAAGACGTACATAAAATGCAACTATCGAATGTAATATTAGGCCGTCTCACTACAATTCGTGTTTGATAAACCAGTGTTTTCGTTGCCTATTTCTCCACGAAGGGAAGCCTTTGTCTCACCTGAGATGATAGTGTCATCTGATATCTTCTAACTCTTTCTGAAGCATCCTCGTCAAATGAGGAAAGGAGATAAGATAACCTTCATCGGAGAAACGTTTCAGTATGTTCAGAGTAAACAGTCTTGTAATACGAGTACAATATATTATAAATAATATATGGATCAACCAACATGGTTCTTTCAATAACCCTTATTTATTATAACTACAGATAGGTGACTGTTAATGCAATAATCAAATGGAAACAAAAATGACAACTAATAAATCAGAGTAGAAATATAGGACATAGCAGCGACTCTAGTTCGGCTAGCTCAGTGTAATAAATCACTACCATCGCAAAATGCTGGATTTAGGTAGTCTGGGCCCTGGCGCACATATTTTTAGAAATACTATGTGGGGGGGGGGATTTTTAATGATGATGATATTCCTTACTTTTTATTTTATTCTTTCTTATTATTATTTTAGACCTTTTTTTTTTTTTTATCTATCCCTTTTTATATATATCTATTTATTAATTTATACACAATATATATATTCATCCCTCTCCTTGGAACCTTCATTAGGCCGATGCTTAAGAAATTTATTTGATTTTCTTTTCTTGAAGCAAGGGGGGGGTCCTCAATTTCCTTCCAAGGCCCACATGCTACCTGCTGCATGATATATATTATCCATTAATTTTATCAGAAGATCCAAGTTGGAGGAAATACTAATTTTCTCTTATTTGTGTTATTAGCTCCCCGTGCTAGAATAGTTCCCGTGACTTACAATTAATGCTTGGTGTCAATATCACACATAAAGCTCATGGTAAAACAACAACTTAGATTTATTTACCATTTGTACAATTATTTACACACACTATATATTCATGATTATTCATAATACCAAAACTTTACAACACAGTAATTATCATATACATGAAAAGGTGTCCTCCCTTAATTACTCTCCTTAAGCCATCTATAAACTTCCACTATGTTTCAATAAAAATCTAAAATTTCTATCCTATACTCTTTTATATGATCAAATATATATATATATATATATTTCCTTTCAACATATTCTGAATAACACCAATAGTTTGTTTCATTCTTTCTTACATACTTTAAGGAGGAAATTTCTATCGAATACAATTAACTCCATTAATAGCAATTAGACAATTCCAGAAACCCACTGTTTTACTTTTAACACATTTCTTTAAAATTTCTCATCAATACCTCTAGTCACAGATGAGTAACATTCACTCACTCTCTCTCTCTCTCTATTTCTATTATATCTTATTCCTATCTTTACAATTTAGTATTCTACACGTTACAATACTTCTAAAACTGTCCTGTCCAATTTTCTCCCATGGATTTCTTTACAACCCCGTTCTCGTTAGTAACATTCACTAAGCTGACTTACTTGGTATTATTTTCATTACCACCTGGGTAAGTTTCCGATCCTTCAGGCCTTCCTGCGATTTCTTCCCTGATCAGCTGGGCTTACGTCTCTTTTCTGTCTCCACGTTGACTTTCCCACACTCAGGACTTCCACCAGGTCATTCTGCCTTTCGCTATTATCTGCACCCACTAAACTATCATGATCTAACTTTCCGTACGCGTTTCCCGCACTCCAAAATATCTTTCCGCCACTCTTTCGCACCTCCGGGATTCTCCTCCGGATCTTTCCCTTCCAGGCTTCGGGACTCTGACTCTCGGGCTCTGCTCCCTCTTCTTTTTTTTGCGTCCGAGTTTTGTGTCCCACTCTCCCTTATTTTCCATCCAATCATATTTTTCTCTCTCTCTTCATCTTGAATTTCATTCGCTTAATTTTCTTTTCTCCTCGCCTGGACCCGCGTCTGATAGGTACAACTCCTTTCTTTGTATTCACAACATCCGGGCTCTAACCAATCTCTAGAAATTATCCTGGGATGACCATTTCACTTACCTCTTCTGTCACGCTTCCTTACAAGACATCGCTTGTGAAATCATTGAGTGCTTCCCATGTCGGCCTGTTTGTACTTTGTTTACATCTCGAGTCTGTTTACTGATCTGGGTTTGTTTACTGATCTGGGTCTTCCTGTTGGATGGAGATGGAACCACTTTAGGGGTGTGGGCGTTCTTTTGTCCCCCGTTACCGTCAGCAGCCACAGCCCTATTTTTTCTGTAGGCACGAACTGCGTCAAACTGGCCTACCCATTGTATCATAATCTGGTCAGCGTCCCTCCTGCTGCTACACTAATCTCTCACTTTCGAAGAGTAAACCAGCACAAACAATTCTGCTGAGTGCTTCACTGTTTTTAACTTAGTTATTTATTAAAATTTGATAATCTATAAATTCTAAAAAATAAGTGTAAGAATAGTTCTTACATTCCCTAACACTCCTTCAAAAAAAAAAAAAAAACGTTTCCCTTTTTTTTTTTTTTTTTCCTATACCGACCAATCCTCCTCACTAATTTGTTAATCTTCCCCCTACCTATTATTTATATAATTAAATACATATCCCTTTATCTTGCTTAAGAGTAGCCCTCTATACAATTTTTTTTTTTTTTTTTTACTATCCTAATTTACATTTAACACTTACTAATTCTACTCCCATCCTATGTACTCATCAATTAATCCTCCCACTAAATACAATTGCTGGAGTCTGTTTGATTCTTTCAGTTTATTTGCCCTTTCTGCACTTTGATTCACAAATCCTTCCTTCCACTGTCCTTTGATTCTACTGCGGTTTGCTACTTCCATTCGAGGTTTGCGATCTTTATTTTCTAGTGTCTCTTCCTTTTGAGATATTTGACCTGAATTTTGCCTAACTTTCTCAGTTAGTTCTACTATTCCCACATGCATTAATTTGTTTTCTGCCTGTTGCCTTGTACCGCCATTTTCTCTAATTCTTCTCCTTCTCCTCAATCTTCTTAACTCCTCCTGCGCAATCAGAACTTTATCAACACATTTTTTTCTTTTCGGTAACTTTCGGCCTGTTCCTAGTGCTTTCCATATGTTTCTATTCTCTTCCACCACTGCAGTCGGTGTCTTACTCTTAACATCATTTTCTGTCATCTGATAACTAACCTCGACCCTATTTGGTCTATTCTCGCTTGCACCAGGCCTGGATTTCAGGTTTGCTGGGCGCCATGGATAGAACCGACCCCTCTTCAGTTTCCATTCCTTTCTTGGGTCATCAGCTCTGTATTCGGCTCTGAGATGTACCCTTCGTGCTGGGCAAAATCTGGCAATATGCCCATAGTTACCACAGCTATAGCATTTTACCAGACAGTGATCAAATTTTCTATTATTCGGTGTGACACGAAATGAATGATTACTGTCCTGGAACTTACCTCTCTGATTGCTGTACTTTCCCTTATTCCGGCCTGCTTTATCTTCATCTGCGTAAAATGACTTATGTCTAATTTGCCTATAATCTAAAGAATTGACACGTATGTGTTGTCTTTCATCTTTAGCCTCCCTTGTTCTCCGGTCCCATAGACGTTCACTCCTACCATTTGATCTTTGCCCTCGCGTCTGAGTTGGCCGACCTGCTCCCTGCTCATAGTGATGGTGGGTGCCTTCCTGATGTTTCCTCTGGCTATTCCTAAGTGGGCACTGTCTTGCAAGGTGTTCTGTGTCACCGCAAATGAAACACTGTTTCGGCCAGTCCCGTTCATTGCCAAACCCTTCAAAATTGACTAATTCCCTCTCACGTTTCCGGTTCATTGACCCTGTATTGTCTCTATTGCTTTCGGCCTGTGAATTTACCCTTTTCTTTACTACCGCCGTCAGTTCGGCCAATTGCTTTCCTAGCAATTTGACCTGCTTTTCTATATTTTTTCTTTCCGGACCATCTTTGTCAGGCTGAAGGCTCTTGTTCTCTGTAGATATTTGGTATACACTCTCCTTTCGTTCTTTCTTAAAATACATCTCTAGTCTCTCCTCATCACGTGCCAGTATAAGGGCGTGTGCCAAAGAAGATGGGCTGCGTCTGAGGACTTCTTTCCTGTATTTCTCTTTCATCCCGCTTATGAACTGTGCCATCAGTATTTTATCTAATGTCTGTTTCTCCTCTGTTTCGCTCTCAGTGGCTAATTGCACTTCTACGAACTTCCTATGGAAATCTTCTACAGTCTCCTTACCCGTTTGTATGCAATTATTCAAGCAATTTATACCTTCCATAAATGTGTATTTCTTATGGAACAGATTTATCAATATTTCCCCGAATTTCCTAAGTGTGTCTACGTCAGTAACTTGTGTAGCTCGCTGATATTTAACTAGGGCTTCACCTTCTAACTTATATTCTGCCAACGCCACCACCTCTATGTCCCCTAAGTTTTCATTTTCTTGGACTATTTCTAGTTTACGTAAGAATACGTCTACCCTTTCAGTGGGCTCGCCCTTAAATGGTTTCAGGTATTTGCTCATTTTAAATTTGTTACCTACACTCGAGTGTACGCCTAATTCAACGGAACTCTCCCTCTCCCATTCATCTCTCTCGCTAGTTGCCATCTGTGATCTTAGAAGCATTGTTACAATATATTCCCTCCAAAATGTATAATCTTATCTATTATTCCAATTAAACAAAACTTCTACTTTGACTAACCAATTAAACAATCAATACTAATCAATTTCAATTTAAACAATCAAATCTCAGCAGCTTCACTAAAATGATCAATGCTAATTCAATCTCAATTAAACAATCTTCAATAATCAAGCACCATTAAGCAATCCTCAATATTCAATTACAATTTATCACTTAATACTTATTAACCACAATTAAGCAATCCTCAATATTCAATTACAATTTATCACTTAATACTTATTAACCACAATTAAGCAATCCTCAATATTCAATTACAATTTTTCACTCAATAATAATCAACTACCATTAATCAATTAATAATAATTCACTTCACTTAAACCTTCAATATTAATCAACCTCAGTTAAACAATCAATGATAATCTACTGCAATTTAAATAATCAATACGGATTCAACTCTCAGGAAAATTAAACAATCTTCAATAATTAATCACAATTAATCAACCAATAATCATTAACCTCAATTACTCAATCATCTACCTGTTGAATGGATTATAATCACAATAAATTACACCTTCAATAAATCAAATTAATTTTCTGGCTCGCCAACTGATTTTGATGCATAGTTCAGTAACTATTTTCTTTGGTTCTCCTTGCCTGGGAGAATTATCACTCTCCAACACTCTAAGGCCAAATTTTCCAGGCTGGATAGGTCACTTTTGGGGGAACTATCTTTGTTATCCGATTTCGAGAAGCTATCACTAACTGTGAGAAAAATTCTGGCTGGCACTCGCCAATTGTGGGGGGGGGGATTTTTTAATGATGATGATATTCCTTACTTTTTATTTTATTCTTTCTTATTATTATTTTAGACCTTTGTTTTTTTTTTATCTATCCCTTTTTATATATATCTATTTATTAATTTATACACAATATATATATTCATCCCTCTCCTTGGAACCTTCATTAGGCTGATGCTTAAGAAATTTATTTGATTTTCTTTTCTTGAAGCAAGGGGGGGGTCCTCAATTTCCTTCCAAGGCCCACATGCTACCTGCTGCATGATATATATTATCCATTAATTTTATCAGAAGATCCAAGTTGGAGGAAATACTAATTTTCTCTTATTTGTGTTATTAGCTCCCCGTGCTAGAATAGTTCCCGTGACTTACAATTAATGCTTGGTGTCAATATCACACATAAAGCTCATGGTAAAACAACAACTTAGATTTATTTACCATTTGTACAATTATTTACACACACTATATATTCATGATTATTCATAATACCAAAACTTTACAACACAGTAATTATCATATACATGAAAAGGTGTCCTCCCTTAATTACTCTCCTTAAGCCATCTATAAACTTCCACTATGTTTCAATAAAAATCTAAAATTTCTATCCTATACTCTTTTATATGATCAAATATATATATATATATTTCCTTTCAACATATTCTGAATAACACCAATAGTTTGTTTCATTCTTTCTTACATACTTTAAGGAGGAAATTTCTATCGAATACAATTAACTCCATTAATAGCAATTAGACAATTCCAGAAACCCACTGTTTTACTTTTAACACATTTCTTTAAAATTTCTCATCAATACCTCTAGTCACAGATGAGTAACATTCACTCACTCTCTCTCTCTCTCTATTTCTATTATATCTTATTCCTATCTTTACAATTTAGTATTCTACACGTTACAATACTTCTAAAACTGTCCTGTCCAATTTTCTCCCATGGATTTCTTTACAACCCCGTTCTCGTTAGTAACATTCACTAAGCTGACTTACTTGGTATTATTTTCATTACCACCTGGGTAAGTTTCCGATCCTTCAGGCCTTCCTGCGATTTCTTCCCTGATCAGCTGGGCTTACGTCTCTTTTCTGTCTCCACGTTGACTTTCCCACACTCAGGACTTCCACCAGGTCATTCTGCCTTTCGCTATTATCTGCACCCACTAAACTATCATGATCTAACTTTCCGTACGCGTTTCCCGCACTCCAAAATATCTTTCCGCCACTCTTTCGCACCTCCGGGATTCTCCTCCGGATCTTTCCCTTCCAGGCTTCGGGACTCTGACTCTCGGGCTCTGCTCCCTCTTCTTTTTTTTGCGTCCGAGTTTTGTGTCCCACTCTCCCTTATTTTCCATCCAATCATATTTTTCTCTCTCTCTTCATCTTGAATTTCATTCGCTTAATTTTCTTTTCTCCTCGCCTGGACCCGCGTCTGATAGGTACAACTCCTTTCTTTGTATTCACAACATCCGGGCTCTAACCAATCTCTAGAAATTATCCTGGGATGACCATTTCACTTACCTCTTCTGTCACGCTTCCTTACAAGACATCGCTTGTGAAATCATTGAGTGCTTCCCATGTCGGCCTGTTTGTACTTTGTTTACATCTCGAGTCTGTTTACTGATCTGGGTTTGTTTACTGATCTGGGTTTGTTTACTGATCTGGGTCTTCCTGTTGGATGGAGATGGAACCACTTTAGGGGTGTGGGCGTTCTTTTGTCCCCCGTTACCGTCAGCAGCCACAGCCCTATTTTTTCTGTAGGCACGAACTGCGTCAAACTGGCCTACCCATTGTATCATAATCTGGTCAGCGTCCCTCCTGCTGCTACACTAATCTCTCACTTTCGAAGAGTAAACCAGCACAAACAATTCTGCTGAGTGCTTCACTGTTTTTAACTTAGTTATTTATTAAAATTTGATAATCTATAAATTCTAAAAAATAAGTGTAAGAATAGTTCTTACATTCCCTAACACTCCTTCAAAAAAAAAAAAAAAACGTTTCCCTTTTTTTTTTTTTTTTTCCTATACCGACCAATCCTCCTCACTAATTTGTTAATCTTCCCCCTACCTATTATTTATATAATTAAATACATATCCCTTTATCTTGCTTAAGAGTAGCCCTCTATACAATTTTTTTTTTTTTTTTTTACTATCCTAATTTACATTTAACACTTACTAATTCTACTCCCATCCTATGTACTCATCAATTAATCCTCCCACTAAATACAATTGCTGGAGTCTGTTTGATTCTTTCAGTTTATTTGCCCTTTCTGCACTTTGATTCACAAATCCTTCCTTCCACTGTCCTTTGATTCTACTGCGGTTTGCTACTTCCATTCGAGGTTTGCGATCTTTATTTTCTAGTGTCTCTTCCTTTTGAGATATTTGACCTGAATTTTGCCTAACTTTCTCAGTTAGTTCTACTATTCCCACATGCATTAATTTGTTTTCTGCCTGTTGCCTTGTACCGCCATTTTCTCTAATTCTTCTCCTTCTCCTCAATCTTCTTAACTCCTCCTGCGCAATCAGAACTTTATCAACACATTTTTTTCTTTTCGGTAACTTTCGGCCTGTTCCTAGTGCTTTCCATATGTTTCTATTCTCTTCCACCACTGCAGTCGGTGTCTTACTCTTAACATCATTTTCTGTCATCTGATAACTAACCTCGACCCTATTTGGTCTATTCTCGCTTGCACCAGGCCTGGATTTCAGGTTTGCTGGGCGCCATGGATAGAACCGACCCCTCTTCAGTTTCCATTCCTTTCTTGGGTCATCAGCTCTGTATTCGGCTCTGAGATGTACCCTTCGTGCTGGGCAAAATCTGGCAATATGCCCATAGTTACCACAGCTATAGCATTTTACCAGACAGTGATCAAATTTTCTATTATTCGGTGTGACACGAAATGAATGATTACTGTCCTGGAACTTACCTCTCTGATTGCTGTACTTTCCCTTATTCCGGCCTGCTTTATCTTCATCTGCGTAAAATGACTTATGTCTAATTTGCCTATAATCTAAAGAATTGACACGTATGTGTTGTCTTTCATCTTTAGCCTCCCTTGTTCTCCGGTCCCATAGACGTTCACTCCTACCATTTGATCTTTGCCCTCGCGTCTGAGTTGGCCGACCTGCTCCCTGCTCATAGTGATGGTGGGTGCCTTCCTGATGTTTCCTCTGGCTATTCCTAAGTGGGCACTGTCTTGCAAGGTGTTCTGTGTCACCGCAAATGAAACACTGTTTCGGCCAGTCCCGTTCATTGCCAAACCCTTCAAAATTGACTAATTCCCTCTCACGTTTCCGGTTCATTGACCCTGTATTGTCTCTATTGCTTTCGGCCTGTGAATTTACCCTTTTCTTTACTACCGCCGTCAGTTCGGCCAATTGCTTTCCTAGCAATTTGACCTGCTTTTCTATATTTTTTCTTTCCGGACCATCTTTGTCAGGCTGAAGGCTCTTGTTCTCTGTAGATATTTGGTATACACTCTCCTTTCGTTCTTTCTTAAAATACATCTCTAGTCTCTCCTCATCACGTGCCAGTATAAGGGCGTGTGCCAAAGAAGATGGGCTGCGTCTGAGGACTTCTTTCCTGTATTTCTCTTTCATCCCGCTTATGAACTGTGCCATCAGTATTTTATCTAATGTCTGTTTCTCCTCTGTTTCGCTCTCAGTGGCTAATTGCACTTCTACGAACTTCCTATGGAAATCTTCTACAGTCTCCTTACCCGTTTGTATGCAATTATTCAAGCAATTTATACCTTCCATAAATGTGTATTTCTTATGGAACAGATTTATCAATATTTCCCCGAATTTCCTAAGTGTGTCTACGTCAGTAACTTGTGTAGCTCGCTGATATTTAACTAGGGCTTCACCTTCTAACTTATATTCTGCCAACGCCACCACCTCTATGTCCCCTAAGTTTTCATTTTCTTGGACTATTTCTAGTTTACGTAAGAATACGTCTACCCTTTCAGTGGGCTCGCCCTTAAATGGTTTCAGGTATTTGCTCATTTTAAATTTGTTACCTACACTCGAGTGTACGCCTAATTCAACGGAACTCTCCCTCTCCCATTCATCTCTCTCGCTAGTTGCCATCTGTGATCTTAGAAGCATTGTTACAATATATTCCCTCCAAAATGTATAATCTTATCTATTATTCCAATTAAACAAAACTTCTACTTTGACTAACCAATTAAACAATCAATACTAATCAATTTCAATTTAAACAATCAAATCTCAGCAGCTTCACTAAAATGATCAATGCTAATTCAATCTCAATTAAACAATCTTCAATAATCAAGCACCATTAAGCAATCCTCAATATTCAATTACAATTTATCACTTAATACTTATTAACCACAATTAAGCAATCCTCAATATTCAATTACAATTTATCACTTAATACTTATTAACCACAATTAAGCAATCCTCAATATTCAATTACAATTTATCACTCAATAATAATCAACTACCATTAATCAATTAATAATAATTCACTTCACTTAAACCTTCAATATTAATCAACCTCAGTTAAACAATCAATGATAATCTACTGCAATTTAAATAATCAATACGGATTCAACTCTCAGGAAAATTAAACAATCTTCAATAATTAATCACAATTAATCAACCAATAATCATTAACCTCAATTACTCAATCATCTACCTGTTGAATGGATTATAATCACAATAAATTACACCTTCAATAAATCAAATTAATTTTCTGGCTCGCCAACTGATTTTGATGCATAGTTCAGTAACTATTTTCTTTGGTTCTCCTTGCCTGGGAGAATTATCACTCTCCAACACTCTAAGGCCAAATTTTCCAGGCTGGATAGGTCACTTTTGGGGGAACTATCTTTGTTATCCGATTTCGAGAAGCTATCACTAACTGTGAGAAAAATTCTGGCTGGCACTCGCCAATTGTGGGGGGGGGGGATTTTTTAATGATGATGATATTCCTTACTTTTTATTTTATTCTTTCTTATTATTATTTTAGACCTTTGTTTTTTTTTTATCTATCCCTTTTTATATATATCTATTTATTAATTTATACACAATATATATATTCATCCCTCTCCTTGGAACCTTCATTAGGCTGATGCTTAAGAAATTTATTTGATTTTCTTTTCTTGAAGCAAGGGGGGGGTCCTCAATTTCCTTCCAAGGCCCACATGCTACCTGCTGCATGATATATATTATCCATTAATTTTATCAGAAGATCCAAGTTGGAGGAAATACTAATTTTCTCTTATTTGTGTTATTAGCTCCCCGTGCTAGAATAGTTCCCGTGACTTACAATTAATGCTTGGTGTCAATATCACACATAAAGCTCATGGTAAAACAACAACTTAGATTTATTTACCATTTGTACAATTATTTACACACACTATATATTCATGATTATTCATAATACCAAAACTTTACAACACAGTAATTATCATATACATGAAAAGGTGTCCTCCCTTAATTACTCTCCTTAAGCCATCTATAAACTTCCACTATGTTTCAATAAAAATCTAAAATTTCTATCCTATACTCTTTTATATGATCAAATATATATATATATATTTCCTTTCAACATATTCTGAATAACACCAATAGTTTGTTTCATTCTTTCTTACATACTTTAAGGAGGAAATTTCTATCGAATACAATTAACTCCATTAATAGCAATTAGACAATTCCAGAAACCCACTGTTTTACTTTTAACACATTTCTTTAAAATTTCTCATCAATACCTCTAGTCACAGATGAGTAACATTCACTCACTCTCTCTCTATTTCTATTATATCTTATTCCTATCTTTACAATTTAGTATTCTACACGTTACAATACTTCTAAAACTGTCCTGTCCAATTTTCTCCCATGGATTTCTTTACAACCCCGTTCTCGTTAGTAACATTCACTAAGCTGACTTACTTGGTATTATTTTCTTTACCACCTGGGTAAGTTTCCGATCCTTCAGGCCTTCCTGCGATTTCTTCCCTGATCAGCTGGGCTTACGTCTCTTTTCTGTCTCCACGTTGACTTTCCCACACTCAGGACTTCCACCAGGTCATTCTGCCTTTCGCTATTATCTGCACCCACTAAACTATCATGATCTAACTTTCCGTACGCGTTTCCCGCACTCCAAAATATCTTTCCGCCACTCTTTCGCACCTCCGGGATTCTCCTCCGGATCTTTTCCTTCCAGGCTTCGGGACTCTGACTCTCGGGCTCTGCTCCCTCTTCTTTTTTTTGCGTCCGAGTTTTGTGTCCCACTCTCCCTTATTTTCCATCCAATCATATTTTTCTCTCTCTCTTCATCTTGAATTTCATTCGCTTAATTTTCTTTTCTCCTCGCCTGGACCCGCGTCTGATAGGTACAACTCCTTTCTTTGTATTCACAACATCCGGGCTCTAACCAATCTCTAGAAATTATCCTGGGATGACCATTTCACTTACCTCTTCTGTCACGCTTCCTTACAAGACATCGCCTGTGAAATCATTGAGTGCTTCCCATGTCGGCCTGTTTGTACTTTGTTTACATCTCGAGTCTGTTTACTGATCTGGGTTTGTTTACTGATCTGGGTCTTCCTGTTGGATGGAGATGGAACCACTTTAGGGGTGTGGGCGTTCTTTTGTCCCCCGTTACCGTCAGCAGCCACAGCCCTATTTTTTCTGTAGGCACGAACTGCGTCAAACTGGCCTACCCATTGTATCATAATCTGGTCAGCGTCCCTCCTGCTGCTACACTAATCTCTCACTTTCGAAGAGTAAACCAGCACAAACAATTCTGCTGAGTGCTTCACTGTTTTTAACTTAGTTATTTATTAAAATTTGATAATCTATAAATTCTAAAAAATAAGTGTAAGAATAGTTCTTACAACTAAAAACAATGCTGCGAGTCCCCTATCCAACCACCTTGAGACTCTGGAAGAACTGCCCCATTGCGCCTCGGAAATCGGGCTTTGTCGTCACAGTTAATTAAAAAGAAGAAATATCTACCATAGAGTATCCTTCTCTATATTAACAGTATGGTGAATTAACGTAATTTAAAGTATATTACATTAACCAAAGTTGAGCAATAATTTTATAACTATTAAAAGGAATGCATGATGAAATTAGAATCATGCAAATTCGAAATTCCATGCCTCCCGTATAGTACAAGCGCCGTTCTTTCACACCATTAAGAAAAGAGGTCTAGTTTGATTCCTGTTGAGAAGGTTTTTTTTTTTTTTTTTTTTTTTTATTTCCCACATCGTGGCCGATTTAGTCAATTTTGGGCTAATTGCGCCTCCCGAATACGCGCAATTTACGAGCGCGTGCATAGATACAGATACGATTGTATCATGCAATGATGCCCGAGTGCGGGTACAGTTTTCGTGGGAGGAGAACTCTCTCAATGACTTTAACGCTGAATTTTAAACAACGATTTGTATTCCATATTCTATTCATGCGTCATAAAATAATAAAACCGAGAAGCTATAAAAACAGTCATTAAAAAAAATAGAAGAAAACTAACTGCAATGATTGATATATAAACAACATAACTACCATTACTTTTAATAGGTTTGACTTTGGGTGTTACAAAACTTCTATTTATTTATGAAACAACATTGTTTTATATAAAAATGCTGCCCATTATCTTTTGTAAATAGAGAATTTGAAAAGTAGAGAGAGAGAGAGAGAGAATCCGAAAGAAAAAGGAGGGTGAAATAAAAATTCTTGCCAGAGGCATTGGGTGGCAGTTATTTTTGAGGCCAATGGACTGTTGGTTGAATACAGAAAGTAATGTTTACAACCACATAATACTTGCTAAAAGCACATTTCTGCTTCAACGAGCAACATAATACTTCTTTATATACTTTTCCCCTCTTTTTATAGCATGTTATTTGCGATCTAAAAAAGTCTTTGAAAAGTATAATTTAAAATACCATTATCCGGACATGTTCTGACTCTACTATATTTGTAGTCGATGGGACTCCAGTTGAGGAAGATAAACATTCTACAGGAAGATCTGAGGAAGTTAAAAATTCTACAGAATTTTTAACTTATTTCAGATTATTTATTTTGAAATGACTAAATCTATAGATTTTTAAAGTCTATAATTATATATACGTAGTATGGATACCTAAAAAAAAAAAAAAAAAAAACAATTACAACAGAAGCTAAAATTAAAGTGGCCATACTGGAAGGGCACAGCATCACAACGCTTGTCCTATGAAATACTGTAAATATCTTGACATATGTGTGCAGCTTCTAAACACACACACACACACACACGCCGGTTTTGCACATCGCGTGGGTCCTATGAAATATTGTAAATATCTTGACATATGTGTGCAGCTTCTAAACACACACACACACACACACACACACACACACACACACACCGGTTTTGCACATCGTGTGGGTTTTTAACACGCACAATCTGCAAATCGAACCGTGAACACACACTTCTATGCAATGGCGTATCACCACAAGTTTGTATCCTGTTGCAAAGTAATTTATTTTATTTTTAATGTAACTTTCTCCTTTCCTTTTGGAACCCTCTGGACCAAAGAACGATATGCAATTGCTTTGTATAGATATATATATATTTTTTTTTTTTTTTGGTAGTTGTTGGCGCATAGGCTTCTGTGTCCATAATGCACCTCCCAAGGTTTTTGCAGTACTTTGATCCAGGCTCGAGGCGGGAATCGAACCCGCGACCTTTGGGTTGCCAGGCAGGCACTTTACCCACCCGGCTAGTCCGGTCGGCTATAAATATAATAGTTGGCACGGTACGTGCATCAGTAAGATGCTCGTGCACTGTAAGAACAAGAAAACAAGCACTCCTCGTACAGAATCCAAACGCGTAGTGTCTCAAAAAAAAAAAAAAAAAAAAAAGTGTCAATACTAACAATTAAATATATTTATAGTGCAAAATACAAAAACCCTGAGGGGAATTCTTTCTTTGGACTGTATTTTTAAGATGTGTACTAAAATGCCTCTTACGTAACACATTCCACTCCATTAAAATAAAATAAAATAACACATTCCACTCCATGATATATAAAGCAGTTTCTGAAGAAAGTGAGGGGTGGAGGAGGTTTCATTTATATCTAAAAGAGGTTTATAAAATTACCCAGTATCCAAAACCGACTAGCGGAAACTGTGAACAACATTGTTTTCCAACTGCATGATCATTAACTGAGACCAAGCGAAAAGTAGCGATATGTCATGTAATGGTAACGCGAACATTCATTTTTTAAAGCGCATTACAAAGAGAGAGAGAGAATTTAAAAGGTGCGTGGGTTACATCATTATCGAAGCATTAGGAGAAAAACAATGTTGGAAATTCAGACGTATTGAAATATGTGAAGAAATAGGCAGGCATGAAGTGAAAATGGGCGATTTTTGGATATAAAAAGTAGTGCCATAAGAGTTGTGATCGATTCGTGAGAAATATCGGCAGAGTTAAGAGTAAGTAGAGCAAACTTATACCCGAGATGAAGTAGAGCGCAAAGTTTTGCGAGAAAACGAGACATAATAACGGTACAAAGGGCAGAATATATTATTCTGAAAAACTGTAAGAAAATGACTTACTTTTTCTAACTCTTCTTTGAGAACGATAATATAAATTGTTCTACAAAAGATGATCGGCTATTTAAGAATAGGTCTAACAAGACAGACTTTCTGGTAATCCCAGTTCTGTGTTTAATGATGGTGGATAAATGATTGCATAAAGATAAAAGCAACAATTAAATTCAATTAAAAATGCAATATTTCCATTATACCTTTCCAATCCCGATATAAGTAAAAAAGAGAAAAGAGAACAGAATAGAAAGAAAAAAAAATTGAAGAGGAAGTAAATGATATATAAAAGTAGTCACGGACGTGGCATACGAGTAATAGCATTTTCTGAAAGTATGAAATAGCTATTTTCGATAAAAAATCAAACTAATGCCATGGTTAAACAGAATGAATTAAAATTTATTCTATTGCTTTGATTATACTGTATATGCAAAATACACTGAACTGAAGCATAACATTTCCAAAGGTCTGAATAATCCTTTATCAAATGTCCTTAGAATGAAAATGGCGTTGTACAGAACTTTATATAGAATTCTAATTGAAATTGGATATTTAAAGGATCCCATAACAATGATGAGACAAGTGTCTTCTTAGGTTCGTAGGATTTTGTCCTTTTTTTCGAAATTTCACTGATATTTAGAAAAAAGGAGAACCTTTGCTTTTGTCGACAATGATCACTGGCTTGGTTCAAATATTTCGTGTGCATCTATATTCTGTATCATTAGTGTTGATTATGACTATAAAATATGAATTTCTTTGGCTAAGGAATGGGTGGACTGTGAAACCAGTATAACTGGCTCCTTACATTCAATGGCATCGACCATATCAAAAAACTAATATGCTTCATTAAAAGACTGAGTTTCAAAACCTGATCAAGTGGCCAATTTTTAGCTTCATGTAAACGCCTTTTTTATATTATAGGTTTCAAAACAGAATCAGATCAAGAACTAGTTATTTAAGGAAAAGAAATACATTTAGAAACTGGTTTAGGAGTGCAGCTTCCTGTCTGACACTGTGAATAGTTGTTTATTTTATGAAGCTTACTTAATTAGAAAATTATGGAGTCAATTCGAATGGTTAAATAGGCTTATTAAATGATCTTTCGGTATTTTAAATATTTTGTTTTATTAAAAAATCTCACTGCATTTATAAACTCTGAATAAACAACTGGTCATTTTACTGATATTTTCTTTAGCAAGTCGTTTTTCGATTTAACTTGGAAGTCCGTTAGTGATTTTCCTTATTTATTTTATTTTTTTATGTAAACCCCAAACACGAGAGGTATTAGAACCTATAGTACGTAGTACCGTGCTTGGGTTGGAGGAGGTTGAGAAGACGAAAGAAGATATTTGTTGACATTGGACTTGAACTTCTGTAGACTGTAATTTTCAGAAAATACGTATGAAGGAAGGTTGTTCCAGAAAACGGCAGTTGAATGAATAAACGAGGAAGATGAAAAGTTGGTTCTGTGAGTTTGAAGTTAGACAGTAAGTGGGCGGATTTGCGATTTATACACAGTGGCTGCATGTGTTCGAACTGTTTTGAAAGAGAGAGCGGGAATTATAGAAGATTCCAGGACAGTGCCCATGGAAATATCTGTAGAAGAGGCATGCAGCAGAAACAGTACATCTATGAGACAGCGAGTGGAGAGACTGTTAGAGATGAGTTAGAAGGGTTGAATCATTAACCTAATTGCACTCTCCTGAATGGAATCAAGAAGCCTGAGAGAGGTTTTGGGGGGCACCAACCCAGACGTGGAAAGAAGGCCGCCGTAGCCTAGTGGTCAGGCGCGCGGATGCACAAGTACACGTGCCTTGAGTGACCGGGGTTCAAGCCCGTGACTGCTGAATACGGCGCTGTTTCTTGTATTCTGTGTATCTTGTAAACTCCTCTGACCGTTTGGTCGTCCCGTAGTATAAACAGAAAATTTATTTATTATTATATTCCATGGTAGGGCGGATTTACGATTTATACATAGTGAGCAGCTGTTTGGAAGAAAAGTAACGCCTAGAGCGAAAGAGAAAACCAAGTTTTTTAGATGCAGAGGAAACAATATTTGTAATGTGCTTTCGCCAAGAGAGATTAGAAGTCAGGGTAATCCCCAAAAGAGATATATCATTTTGCCTAGAAATCGAAGTGTCACCAAAGATAAGCATAGGAGCAGAAGAATCCTTTTTGCAAGATATAAGACAAGACTGAGTTTTAGAAGGGTTGAAATCAACTAAGTTGTCTTTTCCCCACTGGAGAATTACCTAAAGATCGGCATTTAAGGAATTGGTAGTAGATTTTCGAGAAGTTGAAGCTGATTGAGCAGGGCAAGGTTTCTCGAAATGGAAAATGGAATGCAATGCGCTATCATCGGCAAAACTATGGATAGATTTCCAGTGAATGGAAGAAGATCATTAATAAACAAGAGAAAAAGAGTGGGGGATAAGAACTGAACTTTGGGGGACACCGGCTTTAGTGGAAAAGTCAGAAGACAGAGAGCCATCTACCATCACTCTCAGTGAGCGATCAGAGAGAAAACTGGATAACCAATTACAAAAAACAGTTGGCAAACAATATGATGGAAGCTTGTTTAGAAGACCTTTATGGCAGACACGATCGAAAGCCTTTGATATGTCAAGGGCAACTACTTGTGTTTCACCGAATCTTTCCATTGAATTAGTCCATAAATGGGTAACATAAGCCAGAATATCACCAGTGGATCAACACTGATGGAATCCATACTGGCGATCGTTGATCAGACGGAAGGTTTTTAGGTAGTTTAAGAGTTGGCGGTTAATTGATTTCTCCATTACTTTAGAAAGCGTAGAAGTAATTGCAATGCGACATAACTGGATTGGAGAGATTTGTCACCCCTTTTAGGAACTGGCTGGATATGAGCAAATTTCCAAGCAGAAGAAAAAACACCTTTGGAATAAGAAAGTGAAAAAAGGCTGCAAAGAATAGGAGTAAGTTCGGGAGCATAGGTTTTGAGAACAAGTGGAGAAATACCACCGGGACTTGGAGCTTTCTTAGCAGCAAGATTCGTCAAAATCCTTCTGACATCCTTTTGACGGAAGACCACAGGAGGCATTGAATGGAGCGTGTTAGGAATGCCTCCTGTGGTCTTCCGTCAAAGGAGGCATTGAATGGAGCATGTTGGGAATGGTGGGAGGTGTTTTACCAAGATCATTAATACATGAGTTGGAAGAAAAATGGGATGCTAGCAGGTCAGCTTTAGAACCATCTGGTTTGGACAGAGGTGGGAGCAGAGATGGGCAAAGGTTGCGGCCAATAGCTTTGGCAAGAGACCAGAATGCTCGGCTACCATTAGGGCTAGAAGCAAGTTTTCTACTCTTAGCCTATTCAAAATCTAGTTTGGACTGGTTAATAACTGCTTTACTATTGTTGCGAGCTTTGGTGTAGGCAGAAAATGAAACTGAAGAATTAGAAACAAGCCAATTACGATATGCAACGTTCTTCTCTTGAACAGCCTTAGCACATTTATTGGAAAACCAAGGTTTAGATAAAGGACGAGATTTTAAAGTGGAGTGTGGGATAAAGGATTCCATTCCTGCAAGAATAATTTCACTGACACGATCTGAGCAAACGTTGACATCAGAAGTTTTGAAACAGTAATCCGACCAAGGAAAAGAACAAAAGATATCTCGCAGGTAATCCCATTTTGCATTCTTGTAATGCCAAACAACACGAGGTTGGGAATAGCCATGAGATAAAGGCTCCATTGGCGAAGAGACAATCACCAAGTTGTGATCTGAAGTGCCTAAAGGACCTCTCACTTCGAACGTGTACTTAGAAGGGTTGTTTGTGAGAAAAAGATCCAGCGTGTTGACTGTATGGTTAGGATTGTCCAGTATTCTTGTACGTAAATGAACAATCTGTGCAAGGTCATTAGTAATTGCAAAAGCCTCAGCATCTCGACCAGCTGGTTCGGTGTGACTAGAAAACGGAAGCCAGCTGGAGTTTTAACATTAAAATCACTAAGGAAAATTACTTCACTGTTAGGAAAGTTGGACTGGAGAAAGTCAAGTTGCAAAGAGAGGAAGCCAAAGAGCTCCAAGTGATTAGTGGAGTTGGGAGAACGGTAGAGACAACAGATGAATTTGACACAATGAGCTAGAAAGATTTTAAGCCAGAGAAGATAAAAGGGAGGAGAATCCAAATTGCCAAGTCTCTGACAGGGAATATCAGAACAGACATATGCACACGTACAACCTTTGAAGCGAAAGTAACCATACAGCGAATAATTTGGGCATCTGAGATGAGAAGTAGTTGAATCAACCGATAACTGAGATTCTGTCCGAAAAAGTACATGGGGTTTGGCAGACTGCAAGTGGAAATGGACATTGTTGAGATTAGAATTGAGACCACGTATATTTGTGAAATGAATTAGGAAGTGTTTGGGAAGTTTAGATCTTTTCGCAGATAAGCTTGCTCTATTGGTTTGACAATTCATGGTGTAGTCAAAGATAAGAAAAAGTGCGTGGGACATGCTGTATAAAGTAATGAAATTTTTGGATATGGTGTACACATGGTAAGAATATACACAGATCCTTGACATAACGTGGCCTCGACAATGCCCCCCGCATACACACTACTCGGACTCCCTCCAGTCACTATCTGGCAGAGTAGAGGTAGCAAGATTATACACTAGCTGATCCTGAAGCCTCCTAGAGAGTTACCAATAGGTTCGGTCCGGTGTACTAACTAACGGCCTGTCTGCGAACACCGTTTTAGAGCTGTACCCTCGAAATGTAAGGAACATTGGATCTCGCCACGATGTTCATCATAACCTCAAAAATCATCAATCATACTGCATGATGGAAGAGATGGGAAAGGGTTGACCGGCACTTACGCTCTAGAGACTAAACATGAGTTCCACCATTTTAAGCTTCCAATAAGCAAAGTGGTGGTATTGCACCTGTTGATGAGAGTCATCTACAACTTCAAAAGATTATTGATACACCTGTAATGATTATGTTTAGCTATACACAGAATATTCGAGGTTGTTAAATTGGTTTTGATGAATAATTTGCAAGAAGGCAGGTTCCTGGTGATATATACGATGTGATTTCCCATTGTCTTCCATACCTATGTGTATGGGTTTTTTTGCTAGGCGTTTGTCTGTTCCCAGAAAAGTAAAAAATATTTTGGAATAACTCACGAAGAAAACACCATAACGCCGCTTGAGGCTGGCTAATAAGTGAAACGCGAATGACTGGTCATCAAAAATTCCTCTATTGTAAGATGGGACTCAAACCCACACGTTTCCAGGCGGATTCAAAATGAATGGGCCACTATATAGCCACTATTTGTACTATTCTGCTATAGTTTACATGGAGGTGTAAACTGTTTATCCATCCACGTGAACAGTTCTAACAACAGCGTTTACGGGCTTTGAGTGACCATCATTCAAGCTCGCATGACTGTCGAATACATAGTGTTCAGTGTCAAGCGGCATCGGGGGTCTCCCCCAACTCCGCGTAGTAACTCTGTGATGCATGCAGTACACTGTAAAGGCCAGAATGTGTAAGTGTTGGGTTCATGAAGTATAGTGTTGGGTTGTGTTGTTTTTCTGGCTGTTTAGCCGCGAGGTCCCTATTGGAAACCCCCGTTGCCCGTCACTCACCACGTGGAGTTATGCCAAGCAGTAGAGGAGAGGCAGAAATACAGTGATTTGAAATGATACAATAAAATCAAAATTCACACGCGTTACTTGCATTCAATTTCGAGCACGGAGAGACTTTCTGCTCTAGCCGAAGATCGAGAGCCAAGGCTTGCTTGGGTTTACGTTCAACTTAATACATACCCACGGTTCTACCTAAATTGCTAATACCTTTTTAAATTGTAAGGAATGACTGGACTGTAAAACCCGTATAACTGTCTCCTTACGTTAAATGACATCGACCATATCAAAAAACTGATATGCTTCATTAAAAGACATCGAGTTTCAAAACCTGATCAAGTCGCCAATTTTTAGCTTCATGTAAACGCCATTTTTATATTATAGGTTTCAAAACAGAATCAGATCAAGAACTAGTTATTTAAGTAAAATAAATACATTTAGAGACTGGTTTAGGAGTACTGCTTCCTGTCTGGCTGTTGTTTCTTTTATGAAGCCTACTTAATTAGAAAATTATGGAGTCAATTCGAATGGTTAAATAAGCATCACCCGAATAAGTGAATCCGTTATGCATTTAAAAATCTGAGACATTGCCAGGGCAGCTCATTGTATCAGAATGACCTAAGAGAGAGGGGAGAAAATATATATAAGTAAATATAAGTAATAAGAGAAAGTAAATGAGCTGTGGAAGAGAAAAAGTTGTCACAGTTCTTCTCATTTACGCATCTCAACAATCAAGTTTCATTCTATAGGTACATTTAATTTTCATAGTAAACCGACATTCATTTCCTTGAAAAGTCGTGTTGGGGAAACCACAAGGGGTTGCCTGGAGAGGGCTTTCTCTGCTCCAGGTCAAGCACCTCCGCTCTCTTTTCATCGGATGACCAATTGTTTCTTGAGTTCCCTCCTCAGTTGGTCAGGCATCATACCCAGGGGAAAAATGAACTCCATCCATTTAATATTACTATTTATAGGGTAAATAAATTTTATCAGATTATGATCTAAACTACTTCCCCATTTAATTTACGCAAACAGGGTGACCCATATTATTTCTATTCAAACTTCTACCTTTCCAGTGTTTCTTTCTCTACCAAAAAAAAAAAAAAAAAAAAAACTTTCCAAGAGTCTGACCATGTGGTCGTCCTTGAGTATAAATAGAAAATGTATTTTATTTTATTTAAGTATGGTATTTCAGGTCATTCACTGCAAAAATCACTAACTTCTCTTCTTTCAGTCACAGAAAAACCAAAAATCTAAATATTTTATAAACTATCTTTATTAATTAATAAGTAAATTAAATTAGAAACAAAGTGTAATAATTATACTACAATTGTACATGTATAGTATAATTAGAATACATTGTACTGTAAATAATCAAATATCATTTGAAAACTTTGTAGTACCACTCCTCAAACAATGTTCTATTCCCTATAGGCCTGATGACAAAAAACAGTGTTCCAGAAACGTAGCTATAATAGTTTAAGTGTTTCGCATTCAGGTGGTTCAATTCCTTTTAAACTGTACCATTACGATAATAAATAACTTAGCCTACCACGGGATATAATAGTGTAGTGTCTATCAATTCATTAAAATAATGAGTAATCACGATAATAATTTCACGCAGCATAATAGTATCATTTATTATTATTATATATTATTATATATAGTATATGATTAACTATATATTATGACCATTATTTATATATTTATAAAATATTTATTTAAATCTGAAGCCAAAATATTGACTATTTATTCGGCTGATTTCATTGTGACAGATCCTGCAAGTAGAAAGACTAACAAATTTAAATATGTAAATCAATTAAATATATAAATTTCAATAAGGAGAAATTTTATATTTCTCCTAATTGAAATATAATTAATTTTAATTTTAATAAAAAAAATCAGATACAATTTGTCCCCCCTCCCGAAGAAAAAAAATAACAACACATGAAAATAACATGCTCCATTTGTACGGCACAGATGAAGTGAATCTTTATTCTGTTCACTTCTAGAAGCCATTATTAAATTTAGTAAATCTGCGAAAAGAGAAAAAAAACTGTAATAAAACTGCTATTCTCTTTTTTTAAAATTATTACACCATCTTAAAAGAATAACATGCATAAAAAACACAGCTTGCAGCCGATAAAAACACTGATTTAAAATTATACTTGTAAAAGGTATTCAATCGTAGAAAAAGCAGAGATTTTAAAATCTATTCCCATCTTCCCACAGCGAGGGGGCCAACAAACTTCAAATTCATTTCGCTCACTTTCTGTATATAATTTTTGTTTCGGTTTTATTTCTTGTCAAAGACTGTTCTAGCTATTGAGAAAGAACTTTAGCAGAAGACATCCACGAAATCTTGCTAATTATTAATGTGGTCTGTAAATCGCCATCTCACCTAAAAAGAAAAAGAATTCACGGACAAAACACGCCGTGATAATTGGCCCACAGCTCAAGCGATTTGTACGCCGCTAACCTGAAGAGTGAAACGAGATGAGTTCAAGAGTACAGGGGGAAGGAAGGGGAGAAAATAAATTTGAGTAGATACATTACTTTTAGACGTATGAACATTATAGGTTCGGCTAATACAGTATAGAAAAGGAAGCTTATGAGATACTGTATTAATCAACTTTATTTTAGTTCATCTGGAAAGAGGATTGTGATGAGGAAGATATTTATGCCACTGCCGCTTGCTTTTACACAATAGACATACGCTATATATAGTAAGCTTGTTAGGAATAAGCGCAAAAGGCTAATGGCATAAAGTATTTTTATAACGTATCTATAAACTGCGTGTAGTTTCATGATCGGTTATTCCCATTTTGTGAGATTAAAAACCAAAGTAACCGGATGATCGGCGAACATACACCCAAATCCCCATTTCAAACAAACATGCCGATCTGAGTGTAATCTTTGGTCCAAAACTCCTGTTTCACAGCCACATGGAAGAACTGCACCTCAAGAAATATCGATTAAGTTGGCAGATGAAACAACACGCGTTTCAGAACTCTAACTACATTCTAAGATTTTTGTATCCGGCAGACATACCCAACTAATGCGTCGCGATCTTCTCGAAGTATGTATTTATCTCAGCGAGTCAAAGCGAGATTAGGAAAAAACTCCATTAAGTTCAATGGTAATCACCCTTAGGTGCTCAGCGAATATAGCATCTTTTAATTCCAAGTGTGATTCGAGTGACAAAACGTTGGGAACCACTGTTTTATAATAGAAACTGGAAGTCGGCACCACCCACTAACCTTCTCCCTCTGGACCTGCAGATAATTTGCAAAGGCGTGCACTACCGGCTAGCAAAGGGACTCCCTACCACCATCCTGGAATTCACTACAAACCCAGCAAACACCATCAAAGAAGAAAAAAAGTGCCTTGCAGTCTACCTTCTTAACGCTTGGCAAAACAGATGGAATACCACCCCCAAAGGCTCCATCACTAAAAAATTCTTTCCTGAAATAGCCCAGATCTACCCTAAAGCTCCAGCATGGTACAGCCCAGGGTTGTTATATACCACTTTCCTGATTACAGGCCATGGATCCATAAATCACAAACTTGTCTCTATGAACATCGTGGATGACCCTCGCTGTCTTTGTGGTGATAACGACGACTGGGATCACCTATTCTATGTTTGCTCGCTCTACGAGGACCTGCGAACATTGCTCATATCAAAAATACATGCCTTGCCTCGAGGAAATGAACATTTTCTGATCAATGAGGAAGACCAGTACCACGCTTTCTCTGCCTTCGCACATGATCTCTTCACCAGAAGAAGATCACTGGTGCAACGTCCTGGAACTGATGCACATTGATCAATACCCTTTTCTCATATACTGAACATCTTCACCTAGATTGTGACCACTTCTAGCTACTGAACTTGATACTCAGGTCGCTTGGATTGTTTCATCCGTGTCTCTCTTGCTACGTGATTGTCTTTCCACCCTCTCGAGGGCCCTCTTCTTCCACTTCCGCTTAGGTGGGAGAATTCCCACCCAACCTGCGGAGGATGCCTTCCCTTACATCCTCCGTCGCTCTGTCTATACCTCCTTTCCTTTACCCTCTCCGGTACATCCTGAACCCTATTTTTTTTTCTTTTCCTTTTTTTTTTTTTTTTTTTGTCTCTTTCCAGGAAGCTCAGGCGACCTGGAGGAGATTAGCCAGAGAATTATGGGCAGCCTGGCTACCTCCTAGTGGTGTGTGCGGGCAACGTGGGGTCCCACCAGGGGCCCTACGGCCAAAAGCCAGGACATCCAACAGAACCCAGCACAATACTTCATTTACAACACAAAAATTTTTTTCTGGCTTTCATAGTGATACTGTTTGTCTCCACAGAGTTCATATGGCGCAGATGTGGGAAACCACCGAAGGCGTCTTTCCCCCCAACACTATGCACACACCACCCACTAACCTAAGGCGCCTATATCCAGGAGAGTACTGGCTTCTGAGGCGGCCAGCCTACAAGTACCAATGCAACTCCCCCCCCCCCCCCAGAGGACTTCAGCACTGGAATTCTTAAAATGACCAGACTGCAAAAAAAAAAAAAAAAATTACCTTGTACAGTATACAGTATGACGCAACGTACTTTGTACAGTATACTGACTGACGTCAGTACTGTACAAAGTACATTGTGTCATATATAATTGTGCTTACTTGCTTCTCTGTTATGATTCTACTCCTAAATTTATTTCTATAAATAACTGTTTGTAAGTAAATTTTCATAAATCTCTAAAATTAATTATTACTGTGTAAATAAATACCTCCAATGCATTGTGTGCAATGAGTAAGCTGCGCTTCACGTCCTATCCTCTACAGAGTGAACTATAATTACTATTGTAAACCCATGGCATCGATTTGCCATTATAGGTAAAAGACGAAGATTTTATCGCTTCAGACAATAAAGATTTATTAATTAATTAACATGCGACATTTGTCTAAGACTGACTAAACTCGCCCATGATGTAACCATAAAGTTCTTAAAAGTTCCTCCATCGAGACAGAAATTCCACCTTTTCCAAAAGCGTAAAAGAACACGTCAAACTCAATAACAAAATTTACGCACTATGTACTTTACATGTTTATAAATTATCTTCTTTCCGAATCAAATTATTGAAATCAAATTTCAATAATTTGATTCATTTCACCATACACTGAGAATACTGAGAGAAAATCAAAGTTAGCCGCTAAAATCGTGCTTATAAGAAGAAAATATGAAACACGAACTAATTTTTACTTTTAAAAATTAGTTCTTGTTAAACACTGCACAAAATTTATATCTGACATGAATAATAAATACATATTATAATAAGTTGGACTTGCTTGTAATGAGTATGATAATTCTACCAAGATGATGATTCCACCAATTTTTTTCTATTTCAAAAACCACTAGTCGTTAAACACTTGAATATACAAAGAGGTAATTTCAGTGTAAGACAATAGTAATTACTTGCTAAAAGCTTGACGTAATTCACTGATTCACTTTCCCCTCTCTTTACCTCATAAGGTCTAGTATTAGTATTAAGTAAAAATGTGTACAATACGAAAAGGCTATTTACATTTACAAATAGATACTGATAACCAAAAAATAATAGTAATCATTTAATTCCAATAGTATCAGCGGAGCAAAATTTTATTGCATCCACTTATGTATTTCATCTTCAGTTGTCCTCCTTATCTACTGTACACCCAGAAAAGGAGAGCAGTAAAGTGCGCTGCTCTTTTCCTACTGACACTACTTACTCTTTTGTACGAGGTGTGATCAAAAAGTTCGCAGACCGAAATAATACTGTATTTGGAAAATGAAGCTTAATAACTATTCGGATTCTCCTTCGAAATAGTCTTCTTCACATTTTCACATAACGATTCCAACGCTTCTGCAACTTGTGAAAACATTCGTGACAGGATTCTTTTGCTAACTGTTCCTGTGAGCAAAAGTTCTGTGAATAAGTTCTTCAGTCGGTGTAACCTTTCAAGGAGACTTTAAGCTTGGGAACCGAAAAAAAAATCACACGGAAGTAAATCAGACGAGTACGGCGGATTTAACACGATCTTCACATTTCATCGAGCTTGCCATATTTTTCTGGGCATTGGACGTATTCCATTGAGAAGGGTGGGCCTTTGTTTCCAGGTCGTAGCCATACGCCCACGATTTTTCAATAGTAATGATTGAAGAAACAACAGCAGTACGTTGACGATGTTCCTGAAACACGAGAATTCTCTCTCTCTCTCTCTCTGATCGGTGAGAATGCCAGGCACAAATTTGGGCAAAACGCATCGCATTCTTAAATCCTGTGTTAAATTGATGGAAAAGTCGCATTATAAATGCCAATTTCATTAGCAAATTTGGGTCGTTAAACGTCGATAACTCCTAACCAGTTCGCGAACAGGAGCGATTGAATCATTGGATTTTGAAGTTGAAGGGCAGCCATACAGAGGATCATGGACAAAAGACTCTCCTTAAACTTCGTAATACCACAGTCTTCGAAAGATACACCGAATCATCTCCGAAAGCTGTTTTTAATATTTCGTGGGTTTCTGTTGCTTTTTTTACGTAACTAGGAAGGAAAAATTGACACAAATTAGCCGTTCAGTAAAATCACTCATTTTAAAATGAAACGAACCATGTGACGTAGCCGAGTAGTCAGGAGCGAGAGTACATAGCACGCGTTCCTTGAGTGGACCGGGGTTCAAGCCCGTGACTACTAAATACGATAAATATTTGTATTGACGATTTATTGTAAACTCTAGTGACTTGGTTGTCGTGCCGGAGTATAAACTGAAAATTTATTTATTTTTTTTTAAAAACACCTTCTTGTTCAACGTGTACTAATTTAAACTGACAAAGATAAACGATTCATGCATTACCATGTCTAGAGGAGTCACGGAACATGTTGCGACATTTCCAAATTCGGTACGATGTTGCAGTTTTAAGATACAAAGCCCCGAACGGTTTAATTACTCCTTGTATACATGATAAGGTATCGATCTATTTCGCTGCTCCTTGATATATAAATATTTTTAAAGTTTAGAAGTAAAATTTTTAAAAAATATCGTCAATCTTGGCATAAATAAGATATTTTTCACAAAAGGGTCTTTTGGTTTGGGCCCCCAAAAAATGCAGCTGCATAGTCTGTATCTACTCCTGAAGCTGCCAGCTGCTTTAATGCAAGATATGAAATTACTATGGCAAAAAAAAAAAAAAAAATTAATTAAATAAATAAAAATAAAATATGCACATATGAAGGAGAAAAAAAAACTCCCACGTTAACAATCCTTTGTAATGTTTTGTTTATCATTAGTTGCAAAGAAAGTTATATTTACTAGTCTGGATATAATGATTACAACAAAGTGGATATAGCAGAGTTTTGCTATAACAAAAAAAAAAAAAAAAAAAAAAGCATTTATGGCGGTAATCTTTTTTAAATGAACTAGAAGATGTTGTTTAAAGAAAGTTAAAGTTATCAGTTTTATTCGTGTAAAACGGCAATTAAAGAATGGACGGAAAATAATGAACACTTAGCAGATAACAATCATTGCTACGAGCATGATGTTCGTTTTCTCTTTCGCGTTACCTTTCCGATAATGGTGCAATGATCAGAGAGAGGAGATCAGTTCAACGATCAGAGAGAGGGTGATGTAAAAACCTACCTTAAATACCTTTTCGCTGCAATTATCATTTTATTACTTTTGGGTTAAAAAGAACTCTGAAAGTGGGGAGAGCGAAATACAACTAACTTAAAAAGATGGGGAGGGGAAAAAAGAACAAAAAAGGGACAAGGAATGCGAAGACAATTCTTGACTCATCCTGTAAATTGTATTTATTTTTAAGGCCTAAATTATTAATTATATCGTGGGTAAAAATGCATTTACAAGATTACATTCACTTACTAGCTGTAATATAAGACGTCACTGGAATGAATTAAAGGAAGAAAAAAATTCGGATAAAATAAGCATGCAAGTTAATGTAACTGTTCTAATAATAAGTAAGCACGCTTCTCCAAAAATGGTGAAAAAAAAGATGTCACGAACAAGCAATTTATTTAAAATCCTCTCCTCTGCTTCTTTCCACAACCATGACGCTCGTCTTTGTAGTCACCCCACGGCAAGCAGGGGGATGACAACAGCCAATATATAGTCTAATGATGCGTACTGGCAAGGTTCCCGAAACGTACTTTAATGTATAAAAATTTTGTTATTAACTGAATAAACTATCTTAATATTCACATGGTATAAGAGTGATCATTACTAAAAGTACAATTCTAGGGTATTAATTATTTCGCATGTATCTTTCGTAATCATCATCAGTCTAGGCGAAAAGCAAACAAAAATGTAATTTTAACGTTATAATTTTGAACCATGATCGTGAAAGATATTGATTGGTATTTATTACTTAAAGCGGTCCCAGCCAACCAATGGCAACCCCGCTGTCAGTTACACATAATTTAGCAGTACTCTTATATACTCCCTCTCCTGTTTGCCCAAGTACAGGAAGGGAAAAAACCTGCCATGACCAAAACAGATTGATATGAACAAATTGAAAAATAATCAAATTACATAAAAAATAAAATATACATATAATTAAATTTCAAACGAAGTCCGAACTTCATTGGAAAGATTTGCATCTGTTCACAGTCTGTTGGAAAGCCAGCAGCGCTAGGAGCTGCAGAGAAGAGAAATACCAGCGCCAGGAGCTGCCGAGAGCAGAAATTCCGGCACAAGGAGCTGGAGTTGCAGTGGATATAGCAGACTCAAGCCTCCACCATTTCACAGAACTTTAGGTAATTGAGCTGTTGTTTGTTGTTATTTAGTTTTTAGGAGCATTAGCAACTAAGGCCATATTGCTCCGGGGATATGCGGTGGTCATTCCCCGACCTTTCCGCATCCTCCGTATTTGGTGGTCACGGGCTCGAACCCCGGTCTAATCAATAAGCGTGTGTTACGCACTGCTGCTCCTGCCCACCTGGCTACGGAAGCGCCTAGGTAATTGAGCACAAGCAGCTGGAGTTGCAGTGGATATAGCAGACTCAAGCCTCCACGATTTCACAGAATTCTAGGTAATTCGGCATACACCATACTGCATTACAAATCCAAGGCTTCCAGATGCAGAAGAGTCTTCTGCCTAAGAAATATTGCAGTTGAAAAGGCTTGGAAAGCCAAGAAGTTCTCCTGTTTATCAACTAGAATTATCTAGCAGCCTTCTGCCATAAGATTGAGATTACTAACCCGAGATACCAATTCAATTCGTAAATCGCAGTACTCCTCACAGTTGTACATAATATGTTCCCATGATTCTCTTTCGCCACAATGGCAACTAGATCTGTCTTTAATTCCTAAATCATGCAACTTTGCATTAATCGAACCATGACCAGTTAATAAGAACATAGCTTGTAAGTTTGGGACAAATCATTTGAATTTTATCGAGCCTGCGAAAGAGCAAAAAGTAGGTTTCTTTGTACGAAAAAGGGGAAGCGCAACAAGGCTGTGAAATACTATATTCTTCTCCTTGAAAAAGTGTCGCCAGTCATACAAACCAATAAAATGAAACCAAGAAAAAGACAGTTAGTTAATGAATGTGTAATATTTCAGGCGCGTTAGCAAAAATAATAATTCATGTTTCCTAACAAAAAAAAAAAAAAAACAACGAGCAAAAAGCAACGACTTTTATGAACGGAATCGAGAAGATTTCGCTTCTACGCATCCACCATATTGTCCATTCAGGCACATGGCAACAAATAATATCCAGTGCTTCAGCCACAATGTAGAGTACATGGATAGCCTATGTTGGTATTTATGAAAAAATATAAAAAATTATATATATATATATATAAATATAATAACTGCCGGATTTCTATTGATACGATTTTCATAGATACCAACATAGGCTATCCATGGCTCATTATTAGCCATGTAAAATTTCACGAAAATCCATCCACTGGACAGAGATATAAATAAATAATAATTGCTACATTTCTATTGATCCGATTTTAATAAAATTTGGGATGGTTTTCAAATCTTTCTAAGAGTTAAAAATAAAAATTTTTGAAAATCCATCCCACTAGAAGTCGATTTATTCCTTCAGATGGCCGACATAGTGAAGACAATAGACACTTTATGCATATATTCTAACACAGTTAGTTAATTAACCTTGAAAAATGCTTGTTACTAGTAGAAAGGGTTTCATATTATTTTTGGTTAGTGCAAAGACAACTAAGTCAAAAAAATAATAATAATAAGTCAATGCAAGTACTGCGTTTGTGCATATTGAATACGGGCAAAATATCGGTCTGAATTTTTCACGGTGAAAAACACAAACTCCTCCTGAGACCGACTAGCATCAAAAGACAAAAAAAAAACCCTCGAAAGGTGTACAACACAGTGCGTGGTCTGCCACGGCTAGACCAGTTCCCCACACTTCTGTGGCATTCCCTTCTCGACACCGATTAATTCCGCCTCAGTGTGAAAAAGTCCATGAAAGTTCCTCCTGGACGGGATTAGAGCCCATGTCCATTCCACATGGTGTGGAAGGATATAGGGAATAGTTTTACTTGTAGTGGAAGAACAGCGATCATAACCACTGTGCTACCGCGAAGGTAGAACAGTGGTTGTCACTGAATTTCATTGAGTTTTTCCTAATTTCGCAGTACATTTTACGAGGGTCGTGACAACCAAATTTCTGGGGCACACTTGTTTGGAATCACTGATATAAAGAATGAGAGTGGGGATGTTACAGACCAAATGAATGCGTCGAGTATGATGACCAGCTATACTTACATTTCATACAACTGGGATGGAAAAGAATATGAGAATGCTATATTATATGGAAGAACTTGAACTCTCCGGACATGGACTGGAAATTGTGGATAGGACATTCACCAGTTCTTGGGCCACCTGGAAGACTGCTTTCTACATCAACTTGTTATGGATGCTACAAGAAGAATCAATAATTTTGACTTTATCATTCCTACAGACTCATCTGTCGTGATATAACGTGCAGAATACTAACCCGGAAAGAGACTGATCATAATATGTGATAATTTGCAGTTCTTGAGTCGCCTTTTTAGGAATACAGTATATTCAAAAATCAGATTTCCGGGAATTGTCTCTGGAAACCGTGGAAGTCTGAAAACCTTACACACGGCACTGTCATAAAAAAATAAAAACTAGATTTACTAAAAAAAAAAAGAAACAGAGGGTACAAAAAAAAAAAAAAAAAAAAAAAACGGAAATATGGTATGTAAAAGTAAAATTGCCAGGTCAACGGCAATTAATTAAAAGGCGAGGGCATGCACGTGCTATCTGTTCGTAAAAAAAAACAGAGATATGTGGCGTACACCTTCATCACAGTGCATATACCCTATTTCTTCGTATAACAAATATTTAGGATATATGTATATTATGTGCTATATAAAGCTACTGATATTTCTCAGAAAAATAAATTGTTATTCAAAATGAAGTCCTTTCGGTTACTTCCTCTCTCTCTCCCTCTGGCTTAAAGATAAAATATAATGCATACCACACCATTTCCAACTTACATTTCATTATGGCAATTGAGAAAGACTAGCTTAAATAGTAAGAGTAAATCATAAAATAAACAATGCTTATTTTATGAAAACTATGAAACTTTCGTCTGTTTCCTAAAATTTCTTAATTTTTTTTAAGAATTAGCGGAGAAATTACCTCAAGCATTACTGCACCCAGAAATTTAATTCTTTAAAGGGAAACGGATCACTACCAGGAACGATGTAAAATTCTGGTTGCGCACCCTCATATCCAAAGTCGAGAAGTGGGCGAGATCGACCACGTTGCGTGTTCATTTCTACACGAAGAGACTAAAATACGCATTCCATCGTATACAGTTAATTGCTGTAATTCGAAATTCCCCTATATGGCCGCGTGGACTGCAAAAACAGAAAATTTATTTATATTATTTTCTGTCTGTATCTATTCATTATTTAAGTCCGATCTTCAAATTTACTGCTTAGATGCGACAAATATCGCTTATCTCTTAAACTTTTATTGAATATAATCTAAATCACTTATTTCCTGCCATTGTTGAAAGCAATATATCTTCCACCATTATATATATATAATTTTTTTTCTTTTCACGGTTGACTGAAAAAGAGAAAATTTTAAATAGATTATTGTAGCTAAGCTGCAAAAGACGTCCAATGTGTCTGTGTAAAGAGAAATAAAAGCCAGTTTCCTGGTCATTTAAATCTTAATTGGCAACCAGCCTAACTTTAGAATGTAAGTGAATCTACAGGAAACCGTTTAAACAATTATAATTAAATATCTAGATGTATTATCATGACAAGCCCCATCTGCACAACAGCGCAACGTATGGTGCGTGACTACATTCATGAGATGTCTTTCAAAGATAGGCGACACTAAATTCAGGAGAGAGATAGTACCATACAGATGCGTGCCAACATTAAACAAAACAAAAAAAAGTATATGTAAAGTTAGCATATAAGTGAAGCGGCATATTGCGGAATTGCGTTAATACCTCTTAACGATCCACTTTTCTAATCCCCTCTCTTCATCTACTGCCCCGATATTCTATATAACAGTTACCCGGTGATCACTAATCACTATAATCTCCAGTGTTGTCATTTGTAATGTGGTCGACAAAATGAAATTATTCAAAATATACATTTTTGAAAGTGTATACGTCAAATGAATGAAATATACACATCTATAAGGCACTGATTATTCTAATTAGGCGAGAGTAATTCAAATTAAACTAAAGAATATTTCAAATTAACTTAAAGTGCTGAAAAAAAATCTTACCTAATTTAAGCTGCTTTGAAATCGCACATGTAACTTAAATGGATATGCAATAATAAACTCACCCAACTATTAAAAGTTACTATCAGCAGCGGAACTAGGTAGTTTTTCACCTTGGACAAGATCTTAAATATGCACTTCCCTCTTCCAGAATTACAGAATTTTTTTTTTGGCTATATTTTTTATGAATTGTTTAAGCCCCTGACTCTCCTGCGCTTGGGGCAAGAGTGCCCTGTCTGCCTCTTCCTTGTTCCGGCGCTGGCTGCTATTTATTTTATTATATATATGTTGTTGTTGTGTTGTGTTGTTTTGTTTATACTCCTACATGATCACCTAAGTCTGAGGAGTTTTCACATTGGCGAAATTATCACACTACCAGATCCGCCACTGCCCGGAGGAAGGGGAACGAGCAGTCAGGGGACCAGACGGCTTGTTTCGTACGGTTGTTAAAAATCACGTAGAGGTTCATATGCGTGTCCATACGCCTCACTTACCGTTCCAAAAACATCTCACAGGTGTTCAAGTGGATTTAGATCAAGACAGGTGATGTCTTCATTGTGTTCCTCGAACCACTCGTGCACAGTGCGGCCCGATGACACGGCGCATTATTGTCTTGAAGGATCCCGCCTCAGTCAAAAAACTATCAGCCTTAACAACCTGCGGAGGCAACTTGTTCCAGTAATCAAAGATCCACTAGCTAAAAGAAAAATTCCTACAATCTAGTTTAAATCTCTTCTCTTGTAATTTGGATTTATGGCCCCTATTTCTGAAATTCTTTATAACAGTTATAAAGAAGGTGAAAATTCAACAGAAAATATAACAGAAGGTGAAAATTCCGCCTTCACTCATTTTAATTAATAACCCCTCTCAGAGCCTTATAAACCTCAGTCAGATCCCTTCTGAGGTGCCTGGTTGCCAAGCTCTGATTAACCAACGTAACCAGAGTCTTTCCTCATACGGTCGCTCTTTTGCCGATCTCACCATGCGAGTTGCCTGTTTTTCGACCCTTTCAAGAGGCTCAATGTCTTTTTTTCAGATAAGGTCTCATTACTTGGACACGGGCGTTCTTACAATTACCTAATACAGTGGGATTATTACCTTTCTACCTCTATAGGATAATATTCGATAAATCATCGACAGGACACCATAGGCTTTCCATCGACAGGACACCATAGGCTTTCCTGCTCAGAAACTTCATATCTGTCCGTACCGCAATTCCCAGATTCCTTTCTTCCTCTACTGTTTTTCATTCAACCCCATCAAGTGTGGAATTTATTTTTAGATTGCTATTCTCCAAGTGTAAGACTTTTCTGACCATTCTTGAAGCCTATTCAAGTAGTTCTGAAGGAGCGCTGCTTGGCACTGATCATTAACGACTCTACCAATCTTTACGTAGCCTGCAAATTTTTATATCACGCCTTTTATCCCTTCGTCGATGTCGTTTACGAAAATTCAGAAACAGTGGTCGAGGAATTAATGCTCGAGGGACCCCATTTACATTACATAAATCTGAAGAATATCCATTAATCAAAACCGTCTGCTTTCTACCCTGCAACCACCTTAGAATCTTTCCAGTTATCCCAACGTGTTTCAGCTTATATAGTAACCTCTCATGAGGGACTGAGTCAAATGTTTTGCTAAAATCCAAATAAACTATGTCGATATTGTTCTCTACATCCAGCTCATCAGTAACTGCATCAAAATATTTTACTAGGTTAGTTAAACATGATTTTCCCTTAACAAATCCATGTTGTGTGTTCTTCAAATTTCCATTTTTATCTAAATGTCCCTGGACTGCACTCTTATTTATTGCCTCTACGTTTTCCACCACTGAATCAGGTTAACCGATCTGTACTTATTGTCTTCACTCTTAGAAGACTTTTATATATTATTGATACGTTGGCACTTCTCCAATCCAAAGGAATCTCTCTCTAGATACCCTCATAATTAACCTGAATGGTTCAATACACTCTCTGGCAGCCTCTCTCAAAATTAATGGATATATGTCATCAATTCCTGGAGACTTATTTGCCTTTACACAAAGACTTTCCCACACTCAGTGCACAAGGGTCCAATCTGATTAGCTTTCTTCTTTGTTATACTCACATACATGAAAAATTCCTTGTTCCCATTCTTTGCTCTTTTAAAGGTAAAAGGTAAGCAGCAGCCGTTATCAATCTATCGCAGGATGGAAGCTTCCTCAACAATTCATGTTGAGGGAAATGGATCATAATTTGCTACGCTGGTCCAGGGCGGATTGGCAGATCGGCCGTATTTAGCAGTCAAGGGCTTGAACCCCAGTCTAATCCAAGAGCGTGTGCTACTGTACTCCCGCTCCTGCCCATTCGGCTACGGAGGCCTCTTTTCTCTCTTAGTCAGTGCTTTCTCATACACAGCCTTGGCCTCCCTAACCTTATCTGTAGTACTATTAAAGATCAACTTGTAGCTATTGTAGGCTTCAGTCCTTTTTGTCGCTCTGAAACTGTCCCATGTTTTTTCTGTTCCATTAAACCGGCAAGTTCTGCATTCATGGCTGCTGTGAGTTCTGCTTTAAAAGTATTCCATAATTCACATCTATTAGCGCTGACTCTGCAATCAGCCCAATATAGCGCCTAAAACTGTCGTAGTCCTCCTCTTCTGAAATGAAAACCCGTGCTCTTATCTTTAACTACTGCAACATCTTTCTTCATCTTCCAACTAGTGACTGCCAGTAGTTTTTATACTTTAAGCACTGTGCTGTCATTTGATCCTCGAGTAATGATGAGCCAAGAATATTCTCACTCCTTCTCAAACATGCTAGTACAAATAATATTACAAATAATAATAATCATCTAGTTTATTTTTTTTAAAAAATGCCCTATGGTGAGTTTCCTTCTCACTTATTCCAAGCAACCTGGAGCATATTGAAGCCACCCATAATAGGACATTCACGCTGGCTTGCCCATTCCATCTGCATGTAAACTCTTGTCATACTCTTCACAATCTTCTGGTCTGTATATTATTCCCATTCTCAATATACCTTTGCTTCCAACTAACTCACCCACACAGATTCTATGCTGGCAGGCATATTTCTGACTCAGCAAAAAGCTCTTTTTCGCGCTCAAGCTGCTTTTAATAAGAAGCATGACCCCTCCACCTCTTCTATCTTCCCTATTTTTCCTAAATACATTATATATATATATATATCATAATGGAACTCGTTATCCCCAATTTCAGGATGGCACCACGTTTCTGTTAGCCCTATTATGTCAGCATTAGTTGTCCTATCCAGGAGTTTGAATTCACTCATTTTACTGACAACACTCCTGGCGTTACTGTAGACACAGTTAAGACTAAATATTCTTATAGTTTATTATCCTTGAAATTGTTTAGGCTTGTTTGTGGCAAATGCTCAAAGATAAGTGTGGGCACTTTCACTGACGTTTTTGTGGCTTGACTAAAATATCAGTCAGTTCTGAAATTTTCACAACCAGAGTTTTCGCATTTGTGGTCGGATTTAATTACTAGTTAGCAAAGAACAAGTGGAATCAGTGGTGTTCTCCCAACCTGGATAATTGCTTTCACAGCCTGCGCCGCCTTCCTAATTTAGACCTGATGGCCTTAATCATTCCATGCTGAATATGGAATGATTAAGATGAATTTTGTGGGGGTTGGAAAGTAAGGGTGTCAAAGAAATAAATAAAATAAATCGCTATATCGATCATATAATAATAGAAAATCATATCGATACTAGTGATATATTGAAATATATTGGCTCCATATATATCGATATATAAGGAATCGAGCTTTCTTGACCGACCGAAAAGGTAACTTAAGTGCTTTAGCAGGTACACCCTAGTTGCCTTGAAAGATTTGTCTTTTGCACTTGTGTGTGGGACCCTTAAGGTGTGTTGTTGCGAAGTCCACATATTCTAAATAGATTCTCGTAAAAAAAAAAAAAAAAAAAAAAAAAATGCTTAGTTCTCTTCTCACTTCACTGATCTGGCCAAGGCCGTATTTTTGGTTATTGTTATAACCCTATTCGTAAATATAGCACCTTTCTAAAAGTATATGGACATACATTGGTTTTCACATTGACCCCACAATCGCTTACTTTAATAGCACATCGTTCCTCTCCCTTCCTTCCCTTTGGCCAATATGACACATTCCACCTTCCTAGTTAGGCTTTCGATACGATAACGAATACGATCACTAGCGCGTGTAGTTCCTCATTCATCCTGCTGAACAGTGACCAGTTGAGCTACGGATATAGGACAATAGCTCAACTGGTCACTGTTCAATAGGAGAAGATACAAATAATAGATAATACATAAACAATAATATGGTAAAAAAAAATAAGTTATTATATTAGATACTCTGGTTTGATTTCAAATTCACAATACCTTTTAGCACCTTCATGTATATATCTTTTCATCTACCATCAGTTATTTATAATAAACTTGAAATGCTGTTCTCTGCACAAAAATTTAACAACTTATTCATGGAAAAACTCACACTTTTCGTTATATTGATAAGTGTCCTGGTAAGAAAAGGGACCCTATCAATCCTGAATTTACAATTCCTTCTTTACTCATCTATAAAATTACTTTTACTGTTTTACACCTAACTTTTAACATAACCTCACCATCACAATTCAAAGTACTGTCATATAGCATTTATTTAATATATTTTATATCTACCCCTATTTCTATGAATGTCATTTCCTTTCCTGCTCCACAATTTGTTATTTGGTCACAACTGTTCAATTGAAAGGGTTAATGCCTTAATTGGCATTCTTGTTTAAGGGGCGCCTCCGTAGCCAGGTGGAAAGGAGCAGCAGTGCGTAGCACACGCTTCTTGATTAGACCGGGGTTCGAGCCCGTCACCACCAAATACGGAGGATGCGGAAAGTTCAAGGGAATGACCACCGCATATTCCCGGAGCAGTATGGCCTTAGTTGCTAATGCTCCTAAATAACAAACAAATAACTTGTTTAAAGGTAAAGTAAATAAAAAATAAGGAAAGGACTTCCTTCTTTTTTAAATTATTTAATATTTTATATAATATAGGAAGGTTCCCAATGACAGTGCTTGACGATAACTAGTAAAACAAATAATGAAGTACTGTATAATCATTAGCAACCGCATTAGTAGAGGCATGTGATGCAAGAAAGCAAGCTTATACAGCATCAGCCAAAAAAAAAAACATCCTTCCCATTTCACCCCCCGATTCACTCCGAAAGTTTGTCTGGTTCTTCCTTGAATTTATTTAGACTGTAAACTTCCTCTACGACAGATGAGGCTTGTTCCAGCAATCAACCACCCGCTGGCTAAAGGCAAATTACCGCACACCTATTCTACAATTGTCTTTCCTTAATTTGAATTTCTGCCCCCTCGGGTGCGTGGTCTGGGAGAGAGGAGGAGTCCCGTGATTATTGAGCTTGTTCAGACCATTCAAGGCCTTATACACCTCAATCAGATCAGCTCGCAGGTGCCTGGTCTCCGGACACTGCAGTTTGCCGAACTTTCTTGCTTTTCTTGGTAGGAAAAGCCCTTGGTTCCACTCACCGGTTTTGTTGCCCTCCTCTGTACTCGTTCCAGCGGCTCTGCATCCTTTCTAAAATGAGACCTCCAGACACCTGTATACCGTACTCAAGGTGTGGCCTGGCCCTTGCCTTATGTGCAGGGGGATGGTCACTTCCCTGCTGGCGGAATTCCTGTATATCATTGGCGGGACCCAGTGGGCTGTTCTGGCCGCCTGTCTGCACTGCTCAGAAAAAATCATATCTGACTGAGCAGTTGCCACCAGGTCGTTTTTATTCTCCACTACCCTGAGTGTGGTGATGCACGGTTGGTCGGTTACTCTCGGGTTGCTGCTACCCGTATGCAGTATTTTGCATTTGTCAATGTTGGACTTCAGTTGCCGCCTCTCGGCCCGTCTGCTCAACTTTTCTGGATCCTGTTGCAGTGGTGTACTGTCATTTCTGTCATTAACAACCCTGCCAACATTCGTATCATCTGCAAACACTAATAATACAATACTATAATATAAAATAATACTAGTACTAATACTAACACTAGGTGGCAGATGACTCTCATCAACCGGTGTAATACCACCACGTTGCTGATTGGAGGCTTGGAGTGGCGAAACCCATGTTTAGTCTCTAGAGCAAAGTTTCCGGGTTCTCCCCCTTCTCCCTCAACCCATGCACAGTACTACTACTAATATAAAATAGTACTACTAATACAATACTATGACATAGTACTAATATGTACTAATACTAACACTAGGTGGTACACGACTCTCGTCAACAGGGTGCAATACCACCACTTTGCTTACTGGAGACCTGAAGCGGCGAAACCAATGTTTAGTCACCAGAGCAAAGTTTCCGGCATCCCCTCCATCCCTATCTTCCTTCAACCCATGCACTGTACTAAGTACTATAGGTTTTAATACCTTTCCTGTTTGGGGTTTTCATTAAAAAAAAAAAAAAAAAAAAAAAAAAAAGCTTTATCTTCCCGCTCATTTTAAATTGCTACACTCAGAACATCTTGGCAACATCAGCTATTGCCGTAGCAAACAAAAATTCTTGAGGTGAGTGCAAGCGTTACTTTGACCCGTAGTGTCAGATAAACGCAGATCTATATTACCCTTCTGCCTCCCCCAACTAGCAGCTTCCCTGAATCCGTAAGGTATCCTCAATGGTACCGACAAAAATCCTAGCACTACCACCTTTGTTCAAATGAATACCATCTCTACCAAACAGATTCCTTCTACTTAAAAGTTTGGGCCACGCACATAAAAATTCCGCCTCCCCCAGAGCCTTGCAGATTCCTTCAAGTCTTGAGTTAATCCACAATGCTTTCAGCATATAATCCCTCATATCCTGTCTGGGCAGAATTGCAGACACACACATTCTGCTGACCTAACTCGCGGCAGTTTTTCAGCATGATCCTATATTTATCCAACAGATGATCAGGTCGTGTTCGTTCAATATCGTTAATCCCTACATGAATAATAATGTTCTCTTCATCCCCCTTAAAATCTGACAATCTGTTGATAACCTTATCAATTGTTGCTCCCCACAAACACAACCAGGTTCTTATCTACATATCTTTATTACAAAAAAGGTAGCCGTTTCCTTGACAATAGATTCTCCCAATAAAACTACATCACCTACAACCAGAGCAGTATGCACCTGACTATTCTTTTCTGGGACCCGAATCGGGGGTGCATCACTTGGCAGGTCACGAGATACTTGGGTCCCTGAAAAGTTATTATTATTATTATCATCAGTTTATTTCTCTTAGGAGAACACCCGGTTACAGCCACTGGCTAGAGGGTGATCATACATATACAACTATGTTACAAAATATACATCTATGTTACAATTATAAAATACATGAAATACATAATATCTGATTTACAAGTACACTTTATCTGGAATATAGAATATTTGAGTTATTAATTACTCGCAAAGGCTTTTACTACTGAACTACTGTAAACTGGTAAGAACATAATACCGTGACAATTGAAGCATACCTTCTGCTTAAACATACACAAGTGGGAGTTTCACCATATTTACATAAACACAAATATTTACAGCCAACACAACGTACAACATATGAAACAACAGGAATGACCGCGATACAGCAAAATAAAAATTTGAAAGTTCAATTTTCCAGCAGTCGTCTTCTTCTGTGGGGATTAGAGTTGTGTAGGTAGGGCAATCCTGACACCTATTTCTTGATGAGGTCGGGTTTCCTAAAGCCCAGTGGCTCGTGCCTGGCCGAACAAGGTGCCGAAACTGTATCCTTACATCTGTATTTGCAAGTAAGAGTTTCTGAGAACTTCCTTTCTGTAGGATTTGCAATTGCAGAGCTTTTCATTATTGATATTGAGGTTGTTGAATAGCTGGATGGTGTTTGCTGGAAAGAATCTTCCGAGGCTATCCAACTGCGTAAATGCCGCTTTCAGTTGTGGTTCCTTCTCTGCAACTCGTCTTGGTTTTTCGCCGGGTATTATTATCCACTCTCGGGCTTTCGGTGCATCCAGTCGTCCCGTTAAAAGCTGAGCGAGGGTCATTATGTTTCTTGACGTGATTATTTGTCTCCAGGGTGTGACGTCTAAATTGGAGTATAGTATAGCTCTTGAGATGGTAAAAAGGCTTAGCTGAAATTCTGTTCAGCCATCTCAAGAGGCAGTATTCGAGTCCTAGAAAGGCTTTGATACTGCATTCGGGAGCTGAATACCAGATTTGTGCCGCGTATAGGGGAATAGGAGTAACACATCTGTTGATGTATTGCTTCATCAGACAGGGGTCTTTAATACCGGTGAGCTCCTGCCTGGTTGCCCAAAGCGCAGCATATGTTTTGTTACGGATGTATGCGAAGTGCGGGCTCTTCGTTCCCAGTTACGTTTGTTTCCGGGCAAGCACTCATTTCTTCAGTGACTAAATTCCCCTCGTAATGCACAAGTTCTAATTTAAGATCGGCAAACTCCTTACATCGGGTGCTATTAGTGCCAAACTGGTCACCTGACAAATGCCAGATGACCAGTAATTTCGTGTAATGCGCGCGACGAATTAAAACGGCGTTCCTGGTGCACTCGTCTATTTCGAGCCCTATTCACAGAATCTGTCCCACCTTCGGAGAGAAACTTAGAGACTTACTAATAAAACTTTGTTCCCCTTAACTTTAAACATATGCACACGCTATACTATTTCATATAATGGTATGGGTTGCTATGACGACCAAAAGTTTCTGTTCCGGGTGTTTCAGCCGCACAACATGCAAATCGGCCTGAACATGCTCGTCGTGACATAATAAACGACGGAGCAATATGGTCTAAGTAGCTGATGCTCCTAAAAACCAACAAGAACATGACATTATCGATGCGCGAGACGAATCAAAACGGCGTTCCTGGTGCACTATTTCGAGCCCTATTCACAGAATCTTTCCCACCTTCGGAGAGAAACTTAGACTTACTAATAAAGCTTTGTTCCCCTTTAACTTTAAACATATGCATACGCTATACTATTTCATATAATGGTATGGGTTTCTATGACGACCAAAAGTTTCGTCTTTTTACATATCAGCCATCCGTGACATTACAGTTGTTCCGCCCTGTCACTTGTTTGTAGGGGTCTGGGTTCGAATCCCGCCGACGAACGGAGGAATTTCTAGTCTCTTCAATATGAGTTGTAGCTAGCCAATCTTCAATCGAGTTGTGGCTAGCTTATCTTCAATCGGAGTTATAGTTAGCCGATCTCGGGGTTATTTTTCCCCGTGAACACCCCATTTTCTCCGTCTGAGATCGGCTGAATTATTCCGGGTGTTTCAGCCACACAACATTCAAATCGGCCTGAACATGCTCGTCGTGACATAATAAACAACGGAGCAATATGATCTAAGTAGCTGATGCTCCTAAAAACCAACAAGAACATGACATTGTCAATGCGCGCGACGAATTAAAACGGCGTTCCTGGTGAACTCATCTATTTCGAGCCCTATTCACAGAATCTTTCCCACCTTCGGAGAGAAACTTAGAGACTTACTAATAAAGCTTTGTTTCCCTTAACTTTAAACTTATGCACACGCTATACTATTTCATATAATGGTAGGTTGCTATGACGACCAAAAGTTTCTGTTTCGTAGAACCTGCATTATAACAATAACGTACACGCAGTTTTAACGAACTACGTCAAAAACATTTCTTTAAAGAAATGTCCACGTCAAATATGAACTCCCTTCCCTCATCTTCAACCTGTTTAGTAATATGTATGCTGTAATTTGGTTTCAGATGCATAGTTCTGTCCCATGATACATACACACGCTTTATATCCTTGAGTATGAGTGATAAGCTGCGGTCCATTCAAAATAATAATTTGAATTTATTAAGATTATTATTATATTTAATACTACTCTTATAGCACGTGAAATTAATAATATAGTTTATTAAGCTGTTCGCCTAAACTACTATACACATTAAGGTGACGTTTCAGGTATCTTACCCATACCCATCATCAGACCATGCTGCTGACAGACTACTCTTGCCGATGCTCCCAGAAACCTGATGTGCATACAGGTAATAGCAATATTACCATAAATAAGTAGTTTTTTTATGGAACGCATTAAAATGATGAAATTATTATAACAAGAAAAACCTAATTACCTTGATACTGTACAGTGCTTTAGTGAATGATAATTAGTAAAGCAAATAATATGTGGCGTTGCAGAGAAAGGATTTGCAACGCCCCATATCCTCCAAAGCCTTACACGTTATTTATAATTCAAGTTTAAAGTAACATTCAACAAATGAAAACTATAAAAAAAACTGTTAAAAATTGCTACTTCTATATAAGCAATTTAGTAAGCTATAACGTTATAATTAAATTAATTTATAAATATAGTTCTTGTTTAAAAATTCATCTTTCTTGCTTTTCTGTTTGCAATATCGCCAGTTAGTCTCTTCAGGTCCATTTTGTGTGTGTATGTGTGTGTGTGTGTTTTCAATAGCTGCTAGAGCGAAATAAGTTAATCTTGTTTCCCCTTATAGAATTTCTTTTGTAGTAATTACTATTAGCCACCATCACCGGAAATGTAAGAAATGGCTTATGGTGGCTCTATTATTACTTGATATAATTTTATTTTTATAATATTTATTTAAAAATTTATCAGTACAGGCTCGTGGGCGTCTTCATGAGACCTTACGCTTTGCTAATTCTTGCACCAGGTAACTACGTCCCTGATGAACATGGTGTTCCTTTTGAACGTCTCTGATTTTAAATGTCTCGAAAAAGAAAATCCAGTGCACTAGGAAATGTTAATAACTTTTATTGGGAAAGGAAACTCAAACAGTTTATAATAAAAAAAAAAAGTCGGCAGTCCGTCTTCTGCACAAGCTCCTTTGGTGCAAAGAAGAATGTCCAAATGATACTCGATTTAGACCAGGTTCGTTCCAACATACAAATTGTATCTGCACCGATGGTGACAATTGCTTGCACGATGCGTGTACATAAGGTAGCGATGTTAGATACCTTGGTGGAATAAACCGTCTTTCGCATAGCCTCAGAAGAAGAAATCTAAGGTGAAGAAATGTCAAGTGAACGAGAGGGGCCATGGTATTGGTCCACCCCCCCCCCCCCCCCCAAATTCAACAGTCTGGGAATGTGTCATTCAGAGCAGTGAGCACCTGCAAGCTTCAATGAGGCAGTGCTCCATCTTGTTGAAAGATTATGTTGGGCTGTAGGTGTGCAATTTGAGGAAATGCGTATTGCTCCAGCGTGTCTAGGTATGTGATTCCTGTAACGTATCATCCATGAAGAATAACGGTCCGATGGTCATATCCTACATAAGACCACACATTCACTTTTGGGCTGTCTCGAATGTGCTCTTGGATACAGTGATGGTTTTCAGAACCCCATATTCGAACATTGTGTTTGTTAACTTTTCCCGAAACGTGAAATGTTGCCTTGTTTGGAAAACATAACATGACTCAAGACATCGTGGTTTTGGTCAATGCGACCAAGAATAATAATAGCGAAGTTTTGTCGCAGTGGTTTTTCGCCAGGCTTGATTTCTTGAACCATTTGAAATTTATATGGGTACAAACAACCCTTATATAGTTTTGGTTTGGTTTCGGTTTTTTTTTTTTTTTTTGGCCCACAAGCAGCTAAGGCTATAATTGAACATGTCCCTGTTCAATTACAGCCCATGTCCCTGTTCAATTACAGCCCATGTCCCTGTTCAACTATAATTGAACATATCCGTGCACGGGACATGTTCAATTCCCTTGATGCACGCCTGATTGATTTCCGCGAGTACGAACAAAGGCAGCACGTACCTCTTCAACTTGCTCTTCTGAGACGCTTTGACAACCTCCTCCATGATGCTTCTGCACGCTACCGATATTCAATAATGTCCTCTACCATCTTATAGACTTTGGGTCAGGTGTATCTTTGTTGAACATACGTCTAAATTGCCTTTGAACCGTGACAACACATTTGCACTCTGCAAACCACCCCACTGCCTGAGCATTCTCTTACACTGACGCCATTTTAAAACAAACTATAGCAGCGCCGCAGCCTCGCTCATAGCGCATTTCACATCAACAATGAAATTTAACCACATCCTCCTCTACTGGCTCCCACTACGTTGCTATATTAGTATTAGCAGAGGCATATGATACAAGAAAGCAAGCTTATACAGCATCAGCCAAAAAAAAAAAAAAAAAAAAAAACACATCCTATTTTACCCATCTGGTCACTCCAAATGTTTTTTTCTAGTTCAGCCTTAAATTTATTTAAGCTATCAACTTCCACAACAACGGATGAACTGTTCCAGCAATTAACTCGCTGGCTAAAGGCAAACTTTCGCACATCTATTCTACAACTATCTTTCCTCAATTTGAATCTATGCCCCCTCAGGTTCTTAATCTGAGCAAGCGGAAGTATCCCATCAGCATTGAGCCTGCTCAAACCATTCAAGGCCTTATACATCTCAATCAGATCACCTCGCAGGTGCCTATTCTCCAAACGCTGCAATTTGCAGAACTTAAGCCCCTTTGTTCCCCTCGCCAATCTTGTTGCCTTTCTCTGTACTCGTTCTAGCAACTCAACGTCCTTCCTAAAATGAGTCTTCCAGACCTGTACGCAGTACTCAAGGTGTGGCCTGACCATAGAAAGGGACAATCACCTCCTTATTCCTACTAACAAAATTCCTGCATGTCATTGACAACACCCCATGACCTGCTATGGCAGCTCGTCTGCACTGCTCAGAAAATTTCATATCTGACTGCACAATTACCCCAGATCTTTTTCATTTCCTACCACCCTGGGTGTAGTACCACAGAATTGGTACGTTTCTCTGGGATTACTTCTACCCATATGCAGTACTGTGCATTTGTCAATGTTAAACTTCAGTTGCCACTTCTCAGCTCATCTGTCCAACTTTTCTAGATCCTGTTGCAGTATACTGTCATTAACAACCCTGCCAACCTTTATTGGCACGGTTGTTAATGACAATAAATATTCATCTGCAAACTTGGACATTGAGCCTGATATATACCTTCATAAATATCATTGATAAATACACAAAACAACAATGGGCCCAACACCGAACACTGTGGTACTCCGCTAATAAGATTAGTCCACGAAGACCAGTATCCATTGATTACCACTCTGTCTTCTTCCACTCAACCACCCTTTTACATGTACAACACATGAATTTTAACCGACTTTTAAAATCAAGAAAGTTCAAAAGGGACGCCCTGTATATTTACTTTGTTTACGATATAGTTGAATTTTACTCTCTAGTCTACTTACCTTTTATTTTAGCCAGGGAGGGAGTTGTTAATTACTGTAATAAGTTACCTCCGTGGGTAGTTGAGGCTAACAGCTTGGGGAGATTCTAAAGTCAGCTGGATTAGAAGAGAAATTCTAACCTACATTAGAAGAGAAATACATAAGTTACTTATTTTATATATTCATTTTTATTTATATTATTTATTTTATTTAGTTATGTAATTTATTTTTATTTATATATATATATATATATATATATATATATATATATATATATATATATATATATATATATTTATTTTTATTATTATTTTTTTTTGGCTAGTGCAGCAAAAGCTTGTGGCTTCTTTGCACTATATGGCTAATACTAATGCCGTGACGGGTGTCTACTGTGCTATACATTTCTTCTATAAATAAAAAGATATATTTATTGAAAATAAACAAAATCATTGATTGTGATCCATTATCAGTTTATTGTATTGTAATAAAATCAGAAACAATGTTGATTCTGGACAGGAGACAGAACAACGGTCTCTAGACCATTGAATTATGAAGTTAAAAATAGGTGAAATGATGAGTTAAAAAAAAAAAAAAAAAATTGCCAATCAACAAGAATCCTGGGGGAGGCTGACTAGCTGAAGGCATTCCAAGCAGTTGCATTTCACTCCACTGGAAACCAGTATATACCAATAAAACCAAAGGATCACAATTCTAATAAAATAAAATAAAATAAAAATCCTCTGAAAATATAAAACACCTGATTAAAAAAAGTGATTAAATTTAATTGACCCCAAGTAAAATTCTATATTTAAACTAACACTGATAATTAAATAAAATATCAAGGAAAAATGATTTTGAAAAATATAAATTATTAAATGATGAACATAGATTCGAGTTTCAGTTTTTTATTACTTAATGAACATAACTGTAATTTAAAATGAAGTGGGCCCGGAAAATGCCAAATATGTCACCGACAATCATTATACACATTTTTTTTTTTTTTTTAGATTTAATCAAAGTCGAAAATCAGTGATTCAAGAATCATTACGAAAGCATAGTACTGAATGTAAATACACAGAAATGTGGTTTTAAAATAATAATAATAATAACAACACAGAGCAACCTTCTTTGACTACAGCTCTATAAAGTGCTCCGTAAACCAGAAGCATGATTATTCAAGCGTAAGCAATATACCAACAATGGCGTATAGAGTAACATACGGAAGTTTTCAGCAATTATCTGTTAACAAACACTATTACTTAAATTTTTACTTTTCCTGTAACGGAAACGACATGAAAACCACAACTGTGTAAGAACTATTTGTTCAACAATCAAATAACGATAATGTTGTATGCGGAAGAAAGAATATCAAAAAGATACCAACAGAGGTCGCTTTACCAAATGACCAAAACAAAATTACAATCATATTACTGTAACTGCGCGAAACCAGCATACACAATAGTATGCGGAAATGGGGCCACAGAAGTAGACGAGCTTCACTATGACATGTATAATGTATTTTGGGAGGATGGGCAAGATAGGAGAGATTACAAGGGAGTTGAAAAGGAGTCCCTCTCAAAAGCAGCTTGAGCACAACAAAAGCATTCCACATCCTGAATTTACTCATGCCAGCATAGAATTTGTGTGGTGTGAGATAGCTGGAAGCAAAGGCAAAATGAAAGAGTGGATCTTACTATACATCAGACCAAAGAGTATGATGAGAACCTCTATATGCAGATGGAAAGATCGTAGGAAATGAAAGGGGAACTTACCACGATAGGCAAATTTCTAACTCAAAAGAGGCGATTTTTATTTCTATCAGCATATAAAGAAAATATTAGGACAAAAATAATCAAAACCTGATCACTAACGAACCAGATAACGCCATAGGACTGGCGATACGGGGACCGTTTGCAAAGTGTGATCGTGAAGTTTTAAGTTGGATGATGATGAGAAGAGAGACAGAGAGGTCGCCGTTGGTAATGGTAAAATATGGGTTTTAATTTCAGGAAAGGGGAAACAGTTTGAGATGACAGATGGCCTCTATTAACTGGACAGGCGACTGATTATGAGAAATCGCTAGCTGTGTAAGCAAAGAAAACAGAGAACAAGAAATATATTGCTTTTCGTTTAGAGTGTATTCCATGTAAATAAAAAGCAATATACTTCTCCATTGTAGCAGTACCGTTTATTCAGAGTATAAAATACCAAAAGAATCTTGTGGCCAAGTGTCTCCTCAATATCACATCGACGTACTAAGTAGAAAACCCAAGTTTGATTAAAGCTATGAACAGAAAAAGGATATGCTCGCATGTGACTTTTTATAGCTTTCATAGCTTGACGCTTTTGTCCTAAACTTAACTGTGTCCACATATTTGTAAATTATTCATGTCCATTAATTGATCAATCATATTTATTCACACCTTCAATTTGGTAATAAAAAGTAGTAGTAGTAGCAGTGGCATTTTATGCAAGAAAACAAGTGTATGAGCTTATGCAGCATCAGCCAAAAAAAAAAAAAAAAAAAAATCACACCATTCCCTCCAAATGCCTGTCCAGTTCCTCCTTAAATTTATTCAACCTATCAACTTCCAAAACGACAGATGGAAGTTTGTTCCAGCAATTAACCACCCGCTGGCTAAAGGCAAAATGAAGTCTACCCCTTGTGTAGAGATTTTCTTTAGAGTGAATAACGATTCAAAATGATTTTCTTCAAAACTATTTTAGGATGCGTGTTATAAATGCTATGAGTTAGTACTATGATTACACATTTAGTATACTTCTACAACACATATGCAAAATGGACATTTTACTTTAAACGGAGTTATGCCGAATTCTGGATCGACTTCAAAAATGAGATTCCAGTTAACGTTCCCTTCCCCGTGATATGCTTTTTCACTTATATCTCTCATTTATATCATTTTGTTCAATTTTTTTGAAAAGAATCCAGGAATAGTTAGGGGGGGGGGGGGAAGGCGTAGGTCTAGATTTCATGAAGATATAATAAAATAAATTTGTAAAATTTTTAATTTAATTTGTATAAATTTAAAATAATAAAATAAAATAATAATAAATTTATCAAGAAATAATAAAAATATACATGCAACTCCTTTATCCATTATACTGCTTGTTCAACTGCTACCGTTGTGCTTATAATATCCTAATTTATAATGCCAGTTAGTTATATCATCAAACGCATCAATTACTTAAATTCGTATTTCAAAATTAACTCATTAAATTCTGGTTAATATCATAATCTCCATTTCTGGTTGAGACTTATTGATTGATATGTGATTTATCCTTGTATATGTAAAACTCGAAGCCAATATCGTGCGCGAACGTTTATATTTAAGAACAGTTTTTGATAATGTATAACAGATCGCTATAAATTTGGAACAGCGAATAGAGTCTATACATAGTGGCCTAGTGTTTTGTGAAAGGTGCCACCTGTGGTTTCCCACATTTGCACCATGGCACTTTGTGAAGAAGTACAGAATCTCTGTAAAAGCCAGAAAAAGTGTAATGTCTGGTTTCTGTCAGAGTAGTGTTATGTTTTGTTGTTGTTGTGTCTCCGGCTGCTTGGCCGCAGAGCCCCTAGTGGCACCCCACGTTTCTCGCCACCACCACTGCGAGGTGAGCCAGACTGCCCATTATACTCTGGCTGGTCTTTGCCAGGGTTGCCTGAGCTTCCTGACAAAGGTCAAGTGAAAAAAAGGGGGGGGGGGGAGTAAACATAGAGCAGGAGTATGTGGACATGTGTTTTTGTAAAGGGCGGCTCCTAGAACGTGAGTTCAACTCCGCCTCGTATCTCTGTGAAGAACAGTATCACTACAAATGGGCCAGATGTGTGTGACGTCGGTTTGTGTGTATTATGTGTGTGTTCTGTTGTTATGTTCTGACCGCTTGGCTACCCAGAAGCATCAGTCACCTGGACAGATGATTCTGGGTACTCGTCCACACCACGGGAAGGTGGGCCAGTCCCAATGGAGCACGTACTGTCTCGATACGAGACTCTGAACCACCTGATGTTGCCAAAAGGTGGGCCAGATTTCTCTGGGGGCCCACTCCAGAGAGGGAAAAAAAAAATAAATAAATAAAATAAAAATTAAACTAAAAACAGAAACAAAATGTATTTCCCGTGGTGCAAAAAAAAAAAAAAAAAAATAATAATAATAATAAAAAATAAAAAATAAATAAATAAAATAAAAAAAATAATAATAATAAATAAATAAATAAATTTAAAAAAAATAATAAATAAATAAAAAAATAATAAAATAAATAATTAAATAAAATAAGAAAAATAAAATAAATTCCCTGTGATGAAAAAAAAAAAAAAAAAGGGAGAGCTGTCTGGCACCAATGATAGTCCACATCCCAGTTGTCAGAACAGAGCACGAGTAAAAAAAAAAAAAAAAAAAAAATGAAGCTAAGTAAATGAAAAAAAAAAAAAAAAAAATACTAAGAATAATTAAATAATTTTAATCCCACAGTGAAGAGGAAGATGTAAGTCGGGGTGCCAGCAGAGAGAGAGTAAGAGAAAAAAAAAAAAAAATGTGAGAGTGGTTATCTATCCTGCACAGAGGGAGAAAGAAGAAAAGGTGAGCCAAGGCTGCTCCTAGTTCCAGGGCAGGACCCGGAAACAGTGCAGAATGCAGGTTTGAGGAAAAATAAAAAAGAATAAATAAAAATAATAATAAAATAAAAATAAATAAAAAATAAAAATAATTAAAGAATAAATAAATAATTTTAATCCCACACCCTGGCTACAGTGAAGAGAAAGATGTAAATCGGGTGCCAGCAGAGAGAGAATGAAATGAAAAAAAAAAAAAAAAAAAAAATGGGAGAGTGGTTATCTATCCTGCACAGAGTGGGAAAGAAGAAAAAGTGAGCCAAAGCTGCTCCTAGTTCCAGGGCAGGACCCGGAAACAATGCAGAACGGAGGTTAGAAAAAAAAAAAAAAAAAAGTCAGTAGAAGGGGTGACTTTCAGTTGGCAGTGGAATTGTTAATGATCGGCATTTCCACGTCGGTGATTGATGATCAGTGTCCTCCTCCAGGCAAATACCTCAGCTGCAAAGGTCTGGAAGGCTTCGAGGTTGTTTTGGGTACATATCAGTTGATGCAGATCTGCTGGTGGGAAGTCCTGGATCTTATTCTGGAGACGGTTTCTGATATCGTTGTAATGTACGCACTCCAGAAGCAAGTGTTTCCAACTTTCACTTTGTCCGCAAAAGCAGTAGGGAGTGTCGATGAGTCCCAGTGTATGCAGTTTCTCATTTAGAGAACCGTGTCCGGTAATGAGAAAGGATGATTCGAGGCTGAGGGAGAACCATCGGGCGTTATTTTTAGTGGTTGCGAAGGTTACCTCCGGAAGAAAACTCCGAGTTACAACCCCTACAGTAGAAGAATCCCATCTGGTCTGCCATACATTGAAGAGTTTATTGAGACATCGAGATTTCTCCTGCTTTATATCTGTAGTTAGTGAGAGTTCTATATCCAGGATCGTTGCCGGAATACCTTTTTTAATTCGATAGCAGAGCCCCTTGTAGATTGTGTAAAGGTCGAGAGGGAGGGTGCCTGCTATGACTTGGAGAGCTGTTGTAGAGACTGTACGGCAGATTCGATGGGTCGCCAGTAACATAGCTCTTTGTATAGAGTTTAGCTTTTCTTTCATCTTAATGATGGGAACTCTGTGAAACCAGACCCCGGCAGCATAGGTTACTATTGGGAGAAAGACAGCTTTATAATAAAGAAGAAGGGTTCGTTTTGATAGTCCCCACTCACTTCTTGAGATCCGTATAATTGCGGCGGAGAACTTTTTGGTCTTGGAACTCAGATGCTGTAGATGGGGGAAGAAAGACAGACGGTTGTCTATTACTACTCCCAGGACTTTTGTCTGTTCTACGAAGGTTAGCTGGGTTAGTCTATTTTTGGTTTATTTTATTGTAGTTGGTTTACATCTCTGCTGGTGATATTTCACATAAACTTGGTGCCCGTCAGAGGGGGCGCCGTTCAATTTCTATTTAATTGGCATTCAAAATTTAATTGATTATTATTTTATTATATTTGTATTTAGATTTTCTAAATTATCTTGGAGAGTTTCTGCTGCAATATTTTTACTCTTGTTACCCTTCTCTTCCCTCCCTGTTGGTTTAATCGTTATGTTTAATTTTAACTATTTTCGCTCTTCTGTCTTGCCATGCTGCTGGCATTATTTTTTTTCTAATCATCATTCTAATTTATTATATATATATATAAAGCTTGTCCAGTACCCGTCCATGCCATGAGGAGGTGGGGCCACAACTATGAGTGTGCCGTACACAGGGAGACGGGTCGGATTTACACGTACTGACTTTCCATGAGCGTCAATGCAAACATAGAGAATCAAGAAAATCCCGCAAACATTGAGAAGAATGGGAGAATAAACAGATAATAAATAAATAATAAATAAAAACAATGCCCATCTTAACGTTGCCAGCATAATCCCACCTCAAAAATGACGAGGGAAAAATATATCAATAATAAAAAAAATAAATAAATAATTATAATAATAAAATAAACCTTCTTCAGGTTTATTTGTATTAGCTAAAAGAAGTCCTGTGGCTGGAGACAGCATGTTGATGTGACGGACCTAAAAAGAATCCTACGACGGCCATTATCGGTTAAATAACAGCGTAGTGTAACAGAGGTGTGAAAAAGGAGTTTAAAAGAATACAAAATGCATCGGCCCCTGTTAATGAGTATAGTAGCAAATGACCTCACTAGGTTTTACTCCTGTCAGCTAAAAACATAGAGACGCAGATACGGTGAGCACAGGAACACTGACACTGGACGTATGTCATCGCCTGGTCCGACAAATCCTGGTTCCCGTTGTTCCGAACTGTGGACAAGACCACGGTATAGCGATAGCACCATCAATCAGTGGACCCACCATTCTAGGTGTAAACACTGCAGGCTAAATAAACTGTAGAAATAAAGTTCACCTACTCCACTTTGTATTTTAAACATATAGAAATTACATGTATGTTTCAATTAATATTTATTACATAAAATTTGGCCGGTGAGTTTCAATCACCCCCCTATAGATGCGCTAACATTTTTAATAGGTAATCTGTAAAGTTAGCGCAGGTGGTATTTACTTATTGGACGAATTTTTATATCACGAACGTTTCTATCATTTCTTGTAGCAATTCTGCATTATACGAGACTAGAATTACTGTAATTCTATCCCGTTGTAACTTGCACGCAGAACAATTCCTTCTTACAAAAGCTTTTAAAGGATACAGCTGCCATCGAAAATGATATCTTAAATCACACGAGGTAGGCGTTTGTGTACTTTTCTCAAACTGTAATGGATCTCGAAAACAAGAAACTTTTCTCTTTCTCCAAAGCGTCCTGATTGGATAGATAGTCTTGTGGGTGAAGGAGAGAGAGAGAGACTCACAAATTAGATTAGTAATAAAATAACTCATAAAGAACGACAAGAAAAAAGTTAAAAGACGAAATGATATAATAACTTCTCTAAGTAGCAGGTCTATTTATATTCAGTGTCATAAACAAAGAGACAATTAAGTATTATGTATATATTACAATAATATTATAGCAATTCAACTACAGTACTTTTAAGATATCAGGTGCCTTTTGAAAAAAGCACTTGGATGCACGTTTAATACCTACTTAAAATAAGCTGTTCGTTACGGCACTAGTTTACTGAGATAATTAAAAGTTCCGGGTAAGAAGTGGAAAAATCCGTTATCCTCGCTGTGCTCATTCTAGTGAACGCGATGACCCTTGGGAATTGCTCTTTGAGCACATGAATGTCGCTAGATAATTTCAGCAGCAGAACAGTGTACAGTAGATGTAGTTCAAACACAGCTAATGCAAACAGTACTTGAAGAAACACACATAGGCAGAACTGCTAGGAAAGCAAAAAATATCTATATATTGCGAAATTAAGGGTTTCCATCGTTAATTTTCTTGAAGAGGAGATACTAGAAAATGAACGAAGACATAATATGATATGAGAAATTTCAAAGTAATAAAATCTTTTTTAATTAAGTGAAATTTGTTTTTATTTATTTATGTATAAATCAGTTGGTAACCTACAGCCACCCAGGAAGAGCCACATGGTATATGGATGGTGAGTTTAAAATCAGAAAGCACAAAAGTTTACAAAATGATACTTGGTTGGTTGGTTAGTTGTTTGGGTTTTATTAGCGCATTGTATTATTATTAGTTGTCATTAGCAACTAAGGCTATAATGCGCCAAAACCTGTTAAAAAATTATACTAGGTTATGCTATGTGATTGCATTTTTTTTCTTTTTATTTAAATTCGAAATGCTGTTTTTATGACAGTTGGCGATAGCTTTTTATTAATACCAGCTAAAACTTATAAGGCGTTCCGAAGCACACCAGAAGGCCATTCCAGTTCGTCACACGCATTGGTAATGTCATGTACATCTCGATTATTAAAAATAAGATATTTTATTAACGAGCATTCCGTTTCGTAAATCTTCCATTCCGACCCTCGGTTTTAATCCATTTTCATGAGACAGTGGAAACTTTGACACAGAGGTACCCATTTGGTCCTTTGGTCATACTCTTTACATACAAATGCCTATATAAAGCGTATTTTAAATATAAAATGAAGGGATGACACTATCTCCACATGAGAAAATTTTTGTTTATTTTTGAACAGTTATCAAGAACGCATTACCTCAAATACAGTAAAATAAATTTCAAAGATACCTAGCACAATTCCTCTGCTCAGTTTTGTGGCTCAATTCCCAGACAGCTTGAACAACTTAAATTTAGTTCAAGTTAAAGAAAGAAAGCATCAACCTTGAAGCTACCCACACTCTAAAAAGAAGCTAGGTTTAGAAGGGAATTTCAGATTATATCTTGATGGTATAAATTCGTACTTAACTGTATTTGAACTGAACCCAATCGTATGAACGTTTGGATATGTGCTAAGCGCCTACTGGCTTCACCATATCTGTCCGTCCGTCTATCTTTCCGCATGTAACAGAGGGGCGCTCAGTGGACAGATTTTCATGAAATTTTATATTTGGTTCATATAGAAATAGTTTGTCCAGTCATCCTAAATGTCATTAAAATCGGACAAATAGAAATCCATAAACTATTAAACATTTTTTTTTTCTATGCAATTTGTATGGAAAAAAGAAATTAGAAGATTAATTGTAGTTTTAATGCAGTACGGTTAGCTTTAGATAATCCGTGTATTGTTATGTAAGACTCGTGAACATGGTGTCGTTTGTGAAGAGATACTGTATGAAGAGATCATGTTATATAGAGAAAAGAGATTAAAGTATGTGGGAAAGAGCAACAAACATGCAGGTGTAATTAAACTGAACGACTAAGTTTCGAGAACGTATAACTATACAGTTTTATTATGGGTTCTATGCAGTTATAAATTCTATACAGACGGCCTCCGTAGCCAAGTGGGCAGGAGCGGGAGTGCAGTAGCACACGCTCTTTGAGTAGACTGGGGTTCAAGCCCCTGACTGCTGAATACAGTCGATCTGCCAACCCGCACTGGACCAGCGTGGCAGGTTATGGTCCATTTCCCTCAGTATGAATTGTTGAGGCGGCTTCCCTCCTGCAGTGGGTTGATAATGGCTGCACTTTACTTTTTTTTTACAGTTATAAATTTAGTAATTAATTGATAAGAAGATAACTATATTTACTTTTCACTTTAGTTAATCATAGAAAAATTTTAAAAAAATTCAATTAGCTTTAAGAATAACTAGATGCGCCTGAAATGTAACGCTCTGCGTACATTACCTAATTTGTAATGGAAGCATGTTATCCAATGTTTAGACATTACTGTACTTAAAAGCTTTTAAGATCAGCCATAGCCTCCCCTGCCGCCACCCCAATCACAGAAATCTGTTTATATAATTGAAAGTATATTTCGCATATTACTCTAGAACGAAAAAAGGCGAATCGAGACCAAATTTTCAATTTGTTTTTGTTGATCCTTGAAAAAATTTTAGATTCACTTATCATTTCACAGAGTTCGTTCCCTCCTCTCACCTAGAAAAATCGCATAAATGAAAGTATGTTTCTGCTTTAATCGATAAGAAAAATGAGCATTGCTGCTAAATTTTCAACATATATTTTGTTGGCCCCAGGGATAGTTCTATGTTCAATTCCGGTTTCCTCTACAGAATTATTACTCTAAATTATTTGGAACTGGAGCTCTCATCCATTTTAAAATTTCGATACTTATTTAGAAAATTTTAGGAATCTTTGTAACAAATTTTCAAGTCAATAGGTTGACTTATTTTGTATAAATCATGAATTATTATTATTTGTTAATGCGCCTGAAATTTAACTAACTTAGCCAGCGATGATGAGATTGACTGAATATTTTAGGGTTTTAGGGGCATTAGCAACTTAAGCCATATTGCACCGTATGTAATATGTCTGCAAATTGCGTGTGTTCTGTGGTTGATTTGTTCTTTGCTGGACAAAAAACCAGAGTTTCCGGGAGAAAAAAACCATGCTACCATCGCCTGAGACCGACTAATTTGGCCACGTTGTGAAAAGGCCCATAAAAATTACTCGCATCATTTACAGGATTCGAACACAGGTCTTTTCCACTCGGTGTGAAGAGGACGGCGATTCTACCAACTGTGCTAGCTACGAGGGCAGCAGATTTAGTGTTAAGGGAGATGATGCCCAGTTGGGATTTGTTGTTGAGGGCCTCCTGGATTCGAATAAGTATCCAAAAGAATGGTGGTTGTTGATCTTTCAGTAATAGCTGTGTAGAGGTGAGCAGGCCTGTGGTGAAAGCAGTGGTTAGACATTGTAGAGAATATTGGCTTTAGAATATTTTTAGCAAAGTGTGGCTTATTGCTATAGGTCTGAAATCTTTGTGAGATTTCGAGTTCTTCGTCTTGGGGGTTGGCTTCACAGTACACTGTTTCCACATTGTTGAAAGCAGGCTGGTGAGCAGATTTCTTTGAAAATATGCAAACAAGAGATAAATTATAAATGGACTGCAGATGTTTATGATGAAGGAAGGATATTAGTCAGGTCCAAAAACCGACACGGAGGGCATTTTATTAATTACAGTGATCAGTTGCTCTCTACAGATTTCAATAGAAGTCGGGGCGGGCCACGCATTATTAGAATTTCCAGGAAGTTCGAAGGCAGTTTGGACTTCAGGAAATTGCGCGAAAGTTGTCTCAGTTGTGAAAGTTATTCCCTGCATCCAGTTCTTTTGTGGTTGCATCATAGTATCCAATCAAATTGGTCAGGCAAGACTACCCCTTAACAAAATTGTGTCGCTGATTCTGCTGAATTCTTCTGCCTTGTCTAAGTCTATCAGCGACAGATGCAGAATATGCTTCTCTTTTCTTCTTGAGAAAGGTCGCTCTGTCTTTTTTGAAGGTAGCGAATTCTGAGGATGTTCACGATTTTTGTTATCTCCAGAAAGATTTCCGCTTCTTGACGAAAGTTATTTCACTTCTTGGTTGAACCAATAATTTGTCCTAGATGAGAGCCAGATTTTTTTTGCTTTGCAGTGCCTACAGCAACAATTTTGTTGGTGCATATACTTGCTCAACTTGAGTAGAAACAAATTGTTCCAGTCAACTGTTGTGAGATGACGAAGTATAAGATCCCTATTTATAAACTTAGTTGAGAAAACAAGCTTAATTTCTTCAGTTTCGCAGACATGTTTTTTTCGTGGAGGGAAGTCGGAATTCTCAGTTGAGAGGGCTGTGATCAGCGGAGAATTTAAATGTTTGAGAAGTAAGTTGGCGGTTGGGAAGGTCATGTCGCTGCTGGCTTCTCGTAGGTGGCCTTGGTTCGTTTTTTAGGTAATAGGAGAAGTGTCGCATCTAGATTTGATTTCACTTCATGATATTTCGGTTGTGAAATATTAAAATCATCAGCGACTAATGTGCAGATGGAGTTCTTCAGGTGAAGACAAATCAAAGTTTGGAGTTCTGTTTGCTGACATTCACTATGACCAGGAGAAAGGTATATAATGCAAATCTGGACAGAGGAATCAACTTTGGCACGTAGTGCTTCAAAGCTATCAGTTATACGCATATGTGGGTGTGTGTGTAGTATTAAAATGGGTCAAAATGTGCCTATCCGATTCCAGGAAAACTTATTCCACAACACGCTGTTCGAACGTAAATTTCATACGATCTAGGCTACTGGTCCTTCCTCACATTTTATAATTTTGCTCTCTGGTTCCTGTCTCACTCATCAATGACAATATTCTCCTCAGGACTTTAAACACTTAAACCAAATCTCTCCTCAAGACATAAAAAAACGTTTTAACGTTTAAACTTTTAAATTAAAAAAAAAAAAAGTTGCACCAGAGCCTATGCTCATGACGATACTCACAGCATGCATATATTTATTACACAGAATAGACATTATATTTGTTCGTTACTAATAATTATTTATATTTTATATTAGCATAGGCATTTGATGCAAGAAAGCAAGCTTATGCAGCATCAGCCAAAAAAAAAAAAAAAAAAACCATTTCCACTTCACCCCTCTGTTCGTTCGAAATACCTGTCCAGCTGAGCCTTAAACTTATTTAGGCTATCAGCTTCCACGACAGGGATGGAAGTCTGTTCCACCAAACAACCACCCGCTAGCTAAAGGCAAATTTCCGCACGTCTTTCCTACATCTGTTTTTCCTCAATTTGAATTTATGCCCTCTCAGGTGATTATTCTGAGCAAGAGGAAGAATCCCATCAGCGTTGAGCATGCTCAAACCATTCAAGGCTTTATACACCTCTATCAGATCACCTCCCTGGTGCCTAGACTCCAGAAACTGTAATTTGCAAAACTTAAGCCTTTCTTCGTAAGAGCACCCCTTTTTTCCATTCAATAATCTTGTTACCCTTCTCTGTACTCGTTCCAGCAGCTCCACATCCTTCTTGAAATGAGGCCTCCAGACCTGTATACAGTACTCTAGGTGCGGCCTGACCATTGCCTTATACAAGGGAATAATCACCTCCTTATCCCTGCTAGAAAAATTCCTATATATCATTGACAATACACCATGAGCTACTCTTGCAGCCCGTCTGCACTTCTCAGAGAACTTCATATCTGCCTGCACAACCACCCCCAGGTCCCTTTCATTCTCTACCACTGTCAGTGTAGTACAACAGAGTTGATACGTTGCTCTGGGGTTGCTGTTTCCCATATGTAGTACTTTACATTTGTCAATGTTAAACTTCATTTGCCACCTCTCAGCCCATCTGCTCAACCTTTCCAGATCCTATTGCAGTAGCATAGTGTCAGTAGTGTCCTTGACAACCCTGCCAACCTTCGTATCGTCTGCAAACTTGGACATTAAGCTTGATATACCATCATCAATATCATTTATAAATACAGAAAACAATAATGGACCCAATACTGAACTCTGAGGGACTCCACTATATAATATATAACAGTATATAATATCAAACAAGTATATAATATCAAAGTTATTCCCTGCATCCAGTTCTTTTGTGGTTGCATTATAGTATCCAATCAAATTGGTCAGGCAAGACTACCCCTTAACAAAACCATGCTGTGTCCGAGCTATAACTGAAGTCTTGTCTAGATGATCCTGCAGTGCTTCTTTAACCAGTGCCTCCATTAATTTTCCTGGAACAGAAGTTAAACTCACAGGTCTATAATAACTTGTGTCAGCCTTTGTTCCTCCTTTTTGAATTGTGGTCACATTTGCACATTCCAGTTTGTGGGTACCTCCCCTGAGTCTAAGGAAGCTCTCCTAATTATGGCTAAGGGTTTGCTTACTTTCTTTGCTGCTTCCTTTAATATAACTGGATAGATCCCATCCACCCCAGGTGCCTTTCTTGTGTTTATCTTCAACAATTTCTCCTCCACTTTACTCTCAATTATTACAAGATTCTCTAGTTTACTGCCAGAGTTGAATACACCTTTGGCATTCCCCTCGCTGAATAACTCCTCATGTGTGAATGTCGATGCAAAATATTCATTTAGCTTGTTAGCTACCTGAGCAGGATCATCAACAGTTGACCCATCAATATCAAATGGACCAATCTGATTCATCCCCTTCCTTCTAGAGTTTACATAAGTAAAGAACTCTTTGCTGTTTTTCTTTGCATCCCTTGCCAAAGATGTCTCGTAATCTGCCTTCGCCTGCCTAACCTCTATGTAACTTGGTTACAGATCAACTTGTATCTATCATAGGCTTCTGTGTCACGTGTTCATTTGTATGTATCCCATGCATTTTTTCTTCTCCGCCATATGTTTCATTAGTTCATCTGACATCCATTTAGGCCTAAACCTTGAACAATATTTCTTAGTTGGTTTGTAAAGCCTAGTAGCTTCCAAGATAGGTTCTTTGAATGCTTCCCATTTTGAAATTGCTGTTGGTAACATCATCAGTTGGTCCCACTGTGTAGAATTTAAATACTGTCTCAGTCCACCGTAGTCGCCTTTACGAAAGCAATAACCCTTCCCTTTACCCCTAATGGTAGTTACCTCTTTGAGTAAATCCCACTTCAGCACACTGTGATCACTGCCACCTAGTGGTTCCTTTATCTACAGATTCTTAGTGCATGAAGACTCACTACTGATAATCAAATCAAGAGTATTACTCCCTCTAGTTGCCTCCCGAACATGCTGATGTAGAAAACAATCATCCAATAAATCCACAAAAGCCTTGCTAGTGTGTGAATGACCAGTCCCCAAATTCCAGTCAATATCTGGGAAATTAAAATCCCCCATTATAAGACTCTCTGATTTACTGGCCCACTCTATTTCCCTGTACAGTATCTTATTATAGTCATCAGAGTCATTAGGCCTATAGCACACTCCTACTCTCAATTTTGATCTCCCAATGCTTATGTCACACCAAACTGACTCGACACTGCAGTGTCCAGCGATGTCGACTGGCTTCACTTCCTTGGATTTTATGTGTTTCTTAACTAATAGCATACCCCCCTCCTCCCTTCCTATCCTGTCTATCCTCTCTGTAGACGTTGTACTCCCCAAATTCTAGTTCTTCTGCATTCCTTATATCTGTGTGACACCACGTCTCTGATATCCCAACAATATCTGCCTTTGATGTTTTGAGAAATACCTCAAATTCATCAAATTTATTTACTAAACTCCTAGCATTGGTGTACACGCAAGTACATGCACCTGGTTCTATTCTTAGCTACCCTAACACAACCCATGTGTTTACGTGTACCGCAATGACTCCCAGCAGTCTCTGAAATATCTTGCATCTTGTTTTTCAGGCTTCTGCTCATTCCAATAGAAGCAGTGCAAGAATCACTTTCACCTCTGCCAGTGGCTACTGTTAATCTTTTAGTCTTTGTATCACCCAAATATAGCAGTTTTCCGACCCACCTAACACTGCCTCGATAGCATCAGCAAATATTCTTGCACCCTTTCTATTTAAGTGTATCCCATCCCTGTAGAAGCAGTCTCTCCTGTTAACAAGTACAGTCCAGGCTGAAAAAAATTCTACCCCTTTAGCCTTGCACAATCTTTCCAGGGCCGAATTGATCGACAAGGCTCTCATCATATACACCCTCCTATCGTGTCTGGGCAGAATTGCAGACACTTTCAAATTCAACCCTAATTCACGGCTTTTTTTCAACATATTTTCCAGCTAGTTAATGTAGGGAGAAATATGTTAAGAATATGCATTAATGAAATAGTAATTGGCCTCTTGATATTGCAATAAACAAAAAACTTAAAAGTACTTTTACATAAGAGTTTATATAATGGTCGTTCTTCAAAGTTCACACATTGTTTGAAGTTTGCGTTCCAGCGACTGACTGATAACAAGTTGCCCAGTGTGCGGAACTTTAGTCATCTAGTTGCAAGCAGGTCATCGGTGATGGCAAAAAAAAAAAAAAAAAAAAAAAAAAAAGTCGTAATCGCGTCGATCCAGTGGGAGGAGTGCCTTAGTTCTCGTATTATCTCCTGTAGACAGGGGAAAATGCTCAAGCTACAACAACCGCCTGAAGTGTTGCTCTCGGAAAGACGTATTTAAAGGGCGTTTTACTTACAGCAGTAAAAATGCACAGATGTAAACAATAATACCTTCAGGTAAATACTTGATTTACAAAGAAAAAAATTATGTTAAAATTTCAAAGTTATAATATAGATAATGCTATATGGCCTTAAGAGAAACTGTGGAAACTGTGAGAAGTTTGAAGGGCAAGATAGTCCTGCAAACCTCTTATTGCTCTGTAAACTGCTTTATAACTTTGCAGTTCTGACTTTATTGTACCGCATGGCAACTCATAACTTCTTTCTTTAACTGACTTCTTTACAACTGTTTTCTCTGAGTGTCTAACTGCTATGAGCAGTTAGCCCTCATAGCAGCCTCTCATCTTTTAAACAAATAGCCAATTAACCTTTCAATGAGGCCATCTATTTGAAAGCAGTATCTTCATTCATTGTAAAGGCAAATCTGCTATGACGATTAAGACCATTGTATTATCTAAGCAGTTTAAATCCTATTACCCCCAAAACACATAAAAGAGTAAAACTTCCCTGAAAACTTTTTATAAAAATTAAAGTCAAACTTAAATTTAAAAAATTAAAGAATCAACACAAAAACAAATGTCTCGCTTTAGAAAACAAGAAAACAAAGCACTTCAGGCTACTCATATCTGCATGGACAATTATGAACCATTAAAAACAAATAAAAAGTGCATTATAAATACTATGTTTGTATACTATATATATATATTTTATTTTATTTTATTTTATTTTATTATTTTTTTCGTGGGCTATAACCGCTGTCAACTCAAACGCGTGTACTACAATACACCCGCGTTTGAACACTCGACTGCGTACCATCCTCTCCGTCTGATGACTGAAACTGCTACTTTTTTTCATATCTAAATTTAAAATTGTTTAATACTGTTTTATACCAGTCTTTCTTTCGCACCTTTAACTGAATGGATATCACTTCCTAAAAATTGTTTTAAATTATACACATTAGCATTAGCATTAGTAGAGGCATTTGATGCAAGAAAGCAAGCTTATGCAGCATCAGCCAAAAAAAAAAAAAAAAAAAAACCCCACTTCCACTTCACCCCTCTGTTCGTTCAAAATACCTGTCCAGCTGAACCTTAAACTTATTTAGGCTATCAACCTCCACCACAAGGGATGGAAGTCTGTTCCACCAACCAACCACCCGCTGGCTAAAGGCAAATTTCCGCACGTCTATCCTACATCTGTCTTTCCTCAATTTGAATTTATGCCCTCTCAGGTGATTTTTCTGAGCTAGAGGAAGAATCCCATCAGCATTGAGCATGCTTAAACCATTCAAGGCTTTATACACCTCTATCAGATCACCTCGCTGGTGTCTAGTCTCCAGACACTGTAATTTGCAAAACTTAAGCCTTTCTTCGTAAGAGCACCCCTTTGTTCCATTCACTAATCTTGTTGCCCTTCTCTGTACTCGTTCCAGCAGCTCTACATCCTTCTTGAAATGAGGCCTCCAGACCTGTATACAGTACTCTAGGTGTGGCCTGACCATCGCCTTATACAATGGAATAATCACCTCCTTATCCCTGCTGGAAAAATTCCTGTATATCATTGACAATACTCCATGAGCTACTCTTGCATCCCGTCTGCACTGCTCAGAGAACTTCATATCTGCCTGCACAACCACCCCCAAGTCCCTTTCATTCTCTACCACTGTCAGTGTAGTACCACAGAGTTGATACGTTGCTCTGGGGTTGCTGTTTCCCATGTGTAGTACTTTACATTTGTCAATGTTAAACTTCATTTGCCACCTCTCAGCCCATCTACTCAACCTTTCCAGATCCTGTTGCAGCAGCATAGTGTCAGTAGTGTCCTTGACAACCCTGCCAACCTTTGTATCGTCTGCAAACTTGGACATTAAGCCCGATATACCATCATCAATATCATTTATAAATACAGAAAACAATAATGGACCCAACACTGAGCCCTGAGGGACTCCACTAATAACATCAGTCCACGATGAGCAGTGTCCATTGATTACCACTCTCTGTCTTCTCCCCCTCAACCACCCCTTTATCCATAGCAGCAATTTGCCTCCAATGTCACACTGCTCCAATTTGTGTAGCAGTCTTCCATGTGCAACAGTATCAAAAGCCTTTCTAAGATCCAAGTATATAATATCAAAGTTATTCCCTGCATCCAGTTCTTTTGTGACTGCATCATAGTATCCAATCAAGTTGGTCAGGCAAGACCTCCCTTTAACAAAACCATGCTGTGTCTGAGCTATAACTGAAGTCTTGTCTAAATGATCCTGCAGTGCTTCTTTAACCAGTGCCTCCATTAATTTTCCTGGAACAGAAGTTAAGCTCACAGGTCTATAATTACTTGTGTCAGCCTTTGATCCTCCTTTGTGAATTGGGGTCACATTTGCACATTTCCAGTCTATGGGTACCTCCCCTGAGTCCCCCCTTGGCCTGTACTGTTCACATACGGTGTATGTGAACAGTACAGGTATACAGTACAGGCCAAGCCAGCAGAGGGACGAAATAGATTATATTTTTCTGCTAAAAGTTATTATCTATCAGTGTCAAAACTGTTCGTGCAGTTCTAATACTCCGTTAAAGCATTATCAAGGCAGCAATCTGATTATCATTTCTTTTGGTGATCCATTTCTTAATAGGATCACATCGTCTGGAGCAATGTGGCCTACGTCGTTGATGCTCCTAAAAACAACATGTACAACAACTGTATTTATGCCTTACAGTATTACTGTGGGGGAAATACAAGTATAAACAATATTTTGAAAAATATAGTGTTTGTACAAACGCTGTTATTTTTTAATGACACCGCAAAGAAAACTCTTGGTTATACGCTTCAAGAACAATGGATATTTTGCATGCCATTCCTTTGTAAAAGTGTGGATTTGAATCTCATCGATGACAAGAATAAGTTTTAAATCTTTCTGAAAAAAAGGTGAGATAAGTTAGCTGGTATTTGGCGGATTTCTCTTGATGTCTTCCCTAGCTTTTCATAAAGGGAGATTGAAAGGGAATTGGACCCCATGTAATTTACCAACAAGATGAGTTAACATTGCCTTGTCGCTAATCTTTATTGCTGATAAATACAGAATTTGTACTAGAGACAATAATACTCATCACGGCGACATGGCCGGGGAGCTAGTTCACAATAATAAAATAAAACAATTATAATTATAAATAGTAATACATAATAAAAAATACAATAATAAATAAGTAAAATAAAAGCAGAACTGAAGTCAAATAATAACTAAGCTCAAATGAGTAGGCCTGCGCATATCAGAGAACTGGCCACAATCATCTGTACAATTACCATGTGTGCTGTGTTATATTTCAGCTTTCTAAGTATATTAACTGAGTCTAATAGCAAGACTGGTGACAGTTTGATGGATGGAATAAATACACCATGCAAACACTAATAAACGTGTTTCTACTTCGTCCACATTTTCTTCCAAGACAGATGACGTCGAATATTGCGATGGTAATATATTAATGCAGCAAGCAATTGAAAATGATCTGACACCATTCGTAGCTTAGAAACATGCTATACTGAGTTAACATGAAACACCTGCGATAATTGTGTAAGAACAAGATGAAAGATGACACAAAGCACAAGCAATGATGACTTGGGGTTTTCTATCATAAAACTGTTATGTCCTCACCTTTATGAAAGAACTCAAGGGTGGTGACCCTGACTTATCAGGTCAGAACCGAAGCTAAAAGAGAGAAGGGTAGTTGGAGCAGTCCTCCCGTAGTATGTAGGGACAGGAAGCCTAGGTAGATAACCACAAAGATAAGTTATCGCGGCAAAGGGAGGAGGCGCGGGGAAGAGAGAAGCAATTCGTTTTTAATGTTGTTCCAGCCTGAATGGAGATTATTGTGACCCTGACCACGTACACCGTCTTCCGTATCTAAGGTCTGGGCGTGGCTTATCTTCGAATCATCAGCGCTGAACCTTACTAGTCGGGATCTTTTCATCAATTAGGTGGACTCCTTATATGCTGCATCAGAACCAGCTTTAGGCATGTGCAACAAGTGTAGCTGCACTGGGCCTTACGCCAAAAAATTTATCTCTGTTAATACAGTGGAAATACAGGCACTTCCTGAGTGACGACATGAGTACATACAAACAATTGCATAAGATATTGTTTTATTGCAGTACTGGTTTTTTTTTATTTTTTCCAATCAACTACAAATGGATGGATGTTGTATTAAAATTGTTTACAAACAGGACAAAAGTTATGCATTAATTAAGAACTTCCCCCCCAACACACACACAATGAGTAAAGTTTTTAATTAACATTTTCATGTCAGTCGTTAGAGTGCACACGCGCTGAAACAATTAAATGACCTAGCAGGTCGGTATAGAACGATCGGCACCGTCAGAGGAAGCTCAAACCCACGTCGTACACCACAATGCAGGTTAGTAACCACATCAGCTGGTATTTACATATGATAACACGAGGTATATAGATAAATCAATTTATTATTTTTTTTTCTCTACTTTCCATCCATTTCAAAATTAAGTATCAGTTGACTTCTTCAGCTGGGCCAAATTAAACCCCCTCAGGTATCAGTCAGGAGACATTGCTGATTACCAAGGTAGGGAAAACATCACTGATCACACTTTCCGTAAGATTTTTATTACTTGTTCTTTGAGAACCAGTAATAAAGCCTGACCGTAAGCATAAAACATTGTTTTTTTTTTTTTTTTGTTTTTTTTGAGCATTAGCAACTAAGGCCATATTACTCCGGATATATGCGGTGGTCATTCCCTGACCTTTCCGCATCCTCCATATTTGGTGGTCACGGGCTCGAACCCCGGTATAATCAAGAAGCGTGTGCTACGTACTGCTGCTCCTGCCCACCTGTCTACGGGGGCGCCATGAAACATTGAAGACTGAAATTTTATGCCATAGCTGATATTTACTCATGCTATGAAAACTTCAACGGAAATGCCACACACATTTCTTTGAGCAATTGCCATAAAATTGTTTTTGCATTTACGGCCGGCTGCCACGAATGTGCTAATTACCAAAGTTGGCTCAACTGCTTGTTTGAATGTGTGTGGTCTGCTTAAGGTGGCTACACGCAGATAGCCACACCTAGGGCTTACAATACCGGGATCCCGGTCATTTTTTTCCGGTATTCAAATACCGGTATTGATACAAAAAATGCCGGTTTTTCGGTACTAATTAAAAAAAAATAATAATTGTTTATGATTTAATCACATAAAGATTATAAAATTACCTTTATGTGATTATGACGTCGTTATCTCTACTAGCAAATGTTCGATAAATCATCGATAGGACACCTTGCAACATTGCCACCTGTCCACAATTATCGGACAACTTCATGTCTGACCGTATCGTAATTCCCAAGTCCCGTTCCTCCACTACTGACTTTAGTTAAACTCCACCAAGTGTAAGTTATTTTGGGGTTGGTGTTCCCCAGGTGCAAGACCTTGCATTTTGTTGAATTAAAGTATAGCTGCCACTTTTCTAACCATCCCGGAAGTCTATCTAGGTCACGCTGAAGAAGCTCTGCTTGGCGTCGATCATTAACTACTCTACTGATCTTTACATCATCTGCATGTTTAGACATCACACCCTATATCCCTTCATAAATGTCATTTAAGATAATCAAAAACAACAGTGGTCCCAATACTGATCCTTGGGGAATCCCGCTTCTTACATTAACCCAATCTGTAAGAATAACCATTTATCACAATCCCCTGTCTGGTGCCCTCAAGCCATCGTGCTATCCGCCTAAGGATTTTCCCTATGATTCCAGTCTGCTCCAACTTATAAAGTAACCACTCATGTGGGACTGAGTCAAAACTGAAATCCAAATAAACAATGTCGAAATTATTCCATAAATCCAGCTCACGAGTGACCTATCAAAATGGCTAACCAGATTTGTTAAACATGATTTTCCCTTTACAAAACCATGCTGTGTATCCTACAGAATTCCATTTCCATCTAAATGATCCTGAATTCTACCCTTGATCATTGCCTCCATGATTTTCCTTACTACTGAAGTTAGACTAGCGGGTCGGTAATTTCCCGTTCTTACGAAATTACGGGTAATTTCCCGTAATTTCTCATTTCCCGAGTTTTCTCATTAAATAATCATTTGAAATTTCAACATCATTAATTACATTTTTTTCAACTTTACTTCCATAACATCTCATTGACACAAAGGGTTTTTTTATGTAAATATCGATGAAAAGTAACTGTTGAGTTCATCTACAACTTCATGTAATACTATCCCACGTCCATTACATAAGGGTCCAATCTGATTTGTCCTTCTGTTCTTTGCGTTTATATATGTGAAGAATTCCTTAACTGCACTCTTTGCTCTCTCTCCCAGACTCAGTAAAGATACTATAGTGAAAATTATACTTTGCTTAATAAAATGTCTTTCTCCTTCAGAAAATGATGAACATAATTCAACCATGGAAGACCAACATGGACCAGAACATCAGTTTTCCGCAAATTCTTTGCAAAAGAAGAAATTGCCTGACTCCAATGAGAACTTAAAAGATGAACTTGAGTCGGAAATTAATGAAATACTTTTAACTATTTTTGCTAAAAAAGTTCAAAGCCTAGAAAATATGGACTGAGATCGTCTACGATTATCTTAGTATAATAGTACCAGAACAGGATCTGAAAGGGTGTTTTCTGCCGCTAATCAAATATGTACCAAAATGAGATCGATTTTAAATGATCATACTATTGATTGCTTATGTTTCTTAAGTGTGGATGCTTAAACATAACTAAACTTTGCAGTAACAATATGTATTTTTTTGTTTTTAGAATAACTGTATTTTAATTAATGATTTTTTTTCAGAATATTTATTATTGCAATAAAAGTTTATATTTAAAACATGAATTCAAGTAATTACAGTACATACTTGTTTTTTTCCTTGCTTTATTGCGCCTAATTGTCATCAGAATTTATTGAGAAAAACGTTTGTTTTTGGAATACCGGTATCCCGGTTTCATAAATTAAAAATACCGAAATACCGGTATTAAGATTTTGACCGGTATTGTAAGCCCTATCCACACCGACCTGAAACACTCTCTCTCTCTCTCTCTCTCTCTCTCTAGCATTTGTAGAGGCATACGATGCAAGAAAGCAAGCTTATGCAGCACTAGCAAAAAAAAAAAAAAAAAAAAAACCTTCCCATTTCATCCCTCCGTTCGTTCCAAATACCTGTCCAGCTCAGCCTTAAATTTATTTAGGCTATCGACTTCCACAACAAAAAGATTTTAGCAAGCGGCTAGTTGATTAGTGGAAGTCTGTTCCACCAATCAACTAGCCGCTGGCTAAAGGCAAATTTTCGCACATCTATTCTACAACTGTCTTTCCTCAATTTGAAACTGTGCCCCCTCAGGTTCTTAGTCTGAGCAAGAGGAAGAATCCCATCAGCATTCAGCTTGCTCAACCCATTCAAGGCCTTATACACCTCAATCAGATCACCTCGCAGGTGCCTATTCTCCAGGCGCTGAAATTTGCAGAACTTAAGCCTTTCTTGGTAAGAGCACCCCTTTGTTCCCCTCACCAATCTTGTTACCCTGCTTTGTTACTCGTTCTAGCAGTTCTACATCCTTCTTAAAATGAAACCTCCAGACCTGTACACAGTACTCTAAGGTGTGACCTGACCAACCCTTGTATAATAGGATAATCACCTCCCTGTCCCTGCTTGCAAAATTCCTATATATCATTGACAAGACTCCATGACCTGCCCTGGCTGCCCCTCTGCACTGCTCAGAAAACTTCATATTTGACTGCACAATTACCCTCAGGTCTTTTTCACTGTCTACTTTACTTCCCTGAATGTAGTACCACGCAGTTGGTACGTTTCTCTTCGGTTATTGCTACCCGTATGCAGTACTTTGCATTTGTCAATGTTAAACTTCAGTTGCCACTTTTCAGCCCATTTGCCCAAATTATCTAGATCCAGTTGGAGTAGCATACTGTTTTTACTGTCGTTAACAACCCTGCCAACCTTTGTATCATCTGCAAACTTGGCCATTAACCCTGGTATGCCTTCATCAATATCATTGATAAATATACAAAACAAAAATGGACCCAACATCGAACCCTGGGGAACTCCACTAATAACATTTGTCCACGAAGAGCAGTGTTCATTGATTACCACTCTCTGTCGTCTCTCACTCAATCATTCCTTTATCCATTGTAGTAACTTATCCTTAATGCCATACCTCTCCAGGTATCCTCCCCCCATACTTCTCCTTCAACCCATGCACGGTACTAAGTATTATAGGTTTTGATTCCTTTCGTGTTTGGGGTTTTCATAAAAAAAAAAAAAATTGTACAGCAGTCTTCCATGTGCAACAGTATGAAAAGTTTTCCTGAAATCCAAGTAGATGATATAAAAATTATTTTTGGCATTCAGTTCCTTTGGGACCACATCATAGTATCCAATCAAACTGATCAGACAAGACCTCCCTTTAACAAACCCATGCTCTATCTTAACTATTACTTCAGTCTTGTCTAGATGATCCTGTAATGCTTCTTTAACCAGTGATTCCATTGTTTTCCCCGGAACACAAGTTAAACAGGTCTATAGTTATTTGTGTCACCTTTTGAACTCCCTTTGTGAATTGGTGATACATTTGCACACCTCCAGTCCATGGTGACCTCCCGTGAGTCCAAGGAAGCTCTCATAATTATGGCTAAGGGTTTGCTTACTTCCTTTGCTGTCCCCTTTAATATAACTTGATAGATCCCGTCCACCCCAGGTGCCTTTTTTATGTTTAACTTCAACAATTTTTCCTCCATTTTGCTCTCAGTTATTACAATATCACTTAGCTCCCTGTTAGAGTTTGATAAACCTCTGGCATTCCCCTCATTGAATAACTCCTCATGTGTGAATGTAGATGCAAAATACTCAGAATGTAGATGTAAAATACTAATTCAGTTTATCAGCTACCTGAGCATAATCATCAATAGTTAATCCATCTATGTTCAGTGGTCCAATCTGATTCACCCCTTTCCTTCTAGAGTTTACTTAAGTACAGAACTCTTTGCTGTTTTTCTTTGCATCCTTTGCCAAGGATTTCTCGTAGCCTGCCTAACCTCCTTTGTGACTTGATTACAGAGTAGTTTATATCTGCCATTGGCTTCTGTGTTACCTGCAGAAGCGTAGCTAGGTTTTCGGCGCCCTTGGCAAATTCGTGGCTACGCGCCTTTTTTCGATAATTGGTAAAATCATAATAAATAATAAGCACAAAAATTGTTACATTAGGGTCTCCCGTAAACGATTACATATACCCGTTTATGTGTCATGTCTGTAAATTGCGTGTGTTCTGTGGTCGATTTGCCTGTTTTGATGGACGAAAAACCACAGTTTCTGGGAAAATCCTTGCTATCTACGCCTGAGACCGACTAACTCAGCCACGGAGTAAAAAAAGCCCATTAAAGTTCCTCACGTCATCGACGGGATTCGAACCCGGGCCTTTTCCACCCAGTGTGGGGAGGACGGTGACGATACCACTGTGCTACACACGCAGACAAATAATAAGTACAGTCGGACCTCTGTTTAACAAACTTCTTTATAGCGAATTTTTCTATTTAGAGATAAATGTTTTCTTTTTACCGAATTTTTTTAGAATTCGCTAAATAGAATTTTATTCTTTACCGAATCTTTTTTTATATCTTCGTTTTATTGAAATGAAATTTTTTTCGTTCGTAGAAAGAAGAAAATTTTCCATAAAACGACTGCTTTACAAGACTTAACTGGGCACACATCGTTCGCACTCATGGCCTTCAAACAAGCAATAGTGCTGTTGTTACACCCGAATTAAAAGATAAAGAGATTACCATCTGCAACTCAGTGGGACCCGTGAAATCTATCCGTCTAACTGTCCCACATACCGAGAAGTCGAGCTGATCAACTACTTTCTGTGTATCCACAGCCATTGGGCAGACCAAGGTGTATTAAACATTCGGACAATAGACTCTGTCAACCTTCTGTTGTAAGCACCCTGTTAGAGATTTAGAAGAGAGTGGTTTTCCTTTATCCCGACAAGCGTTCATCTGTTCTTTCGTGGGAGTGAAACGGCACCGTTTCAAAGCTATTGGCCTATTTTCGAGCACAATATAAGATACAGAGTAAATGGTGCCTCCCACATTACTATCGTAGTTTTTTCTTAAGAGTTATCTATGGTGTATCCACACCGATATTATATAGATATAAAACTCTTAAACTTAACATATTATGCCTTGTTGCATTTAGTAATTTTAAATTATTTCACTTCGTACTTTTGTTGCTAACAAATTAATAAATTCATTCTGAATTTCTTGAGATAAATAATTAGTATGGTGTTTAATATGCGATTCCAGAGCATTTTTCATATCAACGTCAAATTGGCTGACAAATTTTATCAAGTTTAAAAATGCCCCACAATTTTTTTCTTCGGTACCGATATTACTAGCATATCCACGAAATATCAAATTATTTTCAGCACAGAACAATATACATTTTAATATTATTTTCAATATATGACGCAATTTCGAAATTTTGCTTCTTAGTGCTGCTTGTGCAGCGTCGTCAATTAGTCCACCTTTTTGAAGACCCTTTTCAAATAATTTCCATTTTGTGAAATTGTTTATGTGTTGTAATGGATTCTTATGAAAAAGAACGTTTGGATTTAGATGTTTTCAATCCTTAAATCCACCTGAGCTGCAAAATGGAACATTATTTGTGCCAGATACAAATAAGAGGCACGGAAAACAATATATTGCATTTTTTTTTTTTTGCAATAAAATAACCATTTCCTCTCTTCTTTTTTTTTTTTTTTTCTATACCTTCATTTTCGTATTTCCACGAATTATTGAAACATCGACCACTAGTGACAGGATACGTATTTAAGACTATGTTCGGGACCGTGTTGCACCATAAGAGATTGTTTTTGTGGGTATTAAAGTTCCATGTGGTCGGATCATTAAAATTCAGACTTACATATTCCATGTTAATATTATTGCTGCCATCATTTTCTTCTGCCAACTGCTGTTGGTTAGTGTCTACACTTTCTAATTATTTTAAAGTAACTTCAACTGTTTGAGCTTTTTCTTGGACTTCCATTTCAGTGGCATCATCATTTGTTTCATCTTCATTCGAAACATGTTCGTTTTCTTCGTCACTTTCAGGTTTGGAGTGGCTTATTGTAAGCCAGTTTTGTAAACTAACGGAATGTTTTTTTTTCTAATTTCCATTTATGCAGTCTTTCCACTTTTTTCTTTGGTGGCATGTCTAAAATTAATTTGGCCTTTATTGTTTTATTTAAATTATAAATCACAATATTCACCATTACCTGTTTATATAGCAACCACAAAAACACTATAACTTATTCAGTTTGTACACAATGCGTGAATTGCGAACTATTATGCATTCGATCATGCGCTGATGAAGCGATCGCCTGATTGGTCCATTCAAAGTTACATTCTGGACAGCAAATAGATCTACGATGATATGCAGTATGTACTCAGATGTAAGGATGCATGCAGGCTTGAATCACAGTAAAAAAATTAATTTTCACCCTCCCTGTGCTATCTTGACTCGACATCATCGAGGGGTGCCATTTCATCAGCTAGCCTCGGGTGTCGAAATAGCTTGATACTGTACTGATGTAGTCTGTCAGAGGCGCCCTTCTCCTGTCGGCGCCCTTGGCACCTGCCCCAATGCCAAGGTGTTCCTACGCCACTGGTTACCTGATACTTTATATGCATCCCATACATTTTTCTTCTGTGTCACAAGTCTCATTAGTTCATCTGACAGCCATTTAGGCCTAAACCTTGAACAGTATTTCTTAGTTGGAATGAAAAGCCTAGTAGCCTCCAAAATTAAGTCCCTGAAGGCATCCCATTTAGAATTAAACGTTGGTAAAATCATCAGTTGATCCCACTGTACAGAATTTAAAAACTGTCTGAGACCCCTGTAGTCACCTTTACGAAAGCAAAAGCCCTTCCCTTTAGCGTTGATGGTAGTTACATCCTTAAATAATTCCCACATCAGTAAGTATATTGTGATCACTGTCACCCAGTGGTTTCTTTATCTGCAAATTCTTAATGCATGAATAATCACTGCTGATAATCAGATCAAGAGTATTACTCCCTCTGGTTGCCTCTCGAACATGTTGCTGTAGAAAATAGTCATCCAATAAATCCACAAAAGTCTTGCTAATATGAGAGTGACCAATCCACAAGTTCCAGTCAATATCTGGAAAGTTAAAATCCCCCATAATAAGACATTCTGATTTACTGGCCCACTCTATTTCTCTGCACAATTGCTCATTATTGCTCTATGGCAATATAATCGCCAAAAATTCTTCTAGTAGCACAGATAGATTGGAGTGTGAAATATGCTATAAAACTACACTAATATGAACCGTAATTTGGGTGTCTAACGGAAATTCTTTCTAAACAAGAATTTAATGATGCAATACCGTTACTCTCCCAAAACATGAAGGTCAGGCACGTCCTTGTAATAATTATTATAATAGAGAAACCAAAGGGAGTATTAAACCTTTCGAGGCCTGAGACCAACGCTTAAAATATTTACTTCAGTTTAAAAATTTATATTTGAATTAAAGCATTTTTCTGGCTATACATATCACGTTAATAAGGGCAATATGCAGTTCTAATATCGCTCACATCTATTAATTTCATTAGAAACAGTAATTAAGTCTATCCAAGCGTACTACCATTTACTGGCTCATAAACTTGAAATCTTCAAACAAGTTTTGTATGAACGCATTAATCTTCCTTAGTTAAAATGTCTGGGAAACCTACTGTTAAAATGAATATAAAAGCTGTTTTAAATGCAAATATGAATCCAAATCAGTCCACTCCCGATCGAGATAATGGAAGGGAAAAGAGACAGCATGGATAAATTATGCAATATTTAGAAGTAAATGATATGCAATTATTATGATGATGTGAGAAATAAGATTAATGACATGCAGCAGGTTTCAAGCAAGCAAAACAATGCATTAACAGTGAAGCCCATCACTTTTTCGTTAAACGTTAAAAGAATGTCTATTACTTTGAACGATAATAAGTATATTCGCGTTATAATAATAATAATAATACAATGCAGTTAAGCAGGTGTCGCTGACCTGAAACGTATCGTAATTCTAATCAATCTTCTCCTACTATGCAATAGTAATATCAGTCGGATTTAAAAAAAAAAACATACATTAGAATGACTAGATAAAAAATACTTCACCTTTTTTTTATCAAGAAAGCTAAAGTATGCCGATAGGCAAAAGCAGCCCCACAACAGCTGTTAGCATCAGGCACCCTAAGCGAACCATATAAAGTGTAAAGTGTGTTTAGGGCAAGCGGCACCAGGGGTTTCCCCCATCTCCGCGTAGTTTACATTGTGGGTGAACCAGTTGACTGGAAAAGCCAGAGATTCAAAAGTGTATGGACCTTGTATATGTGTGATGCCTTGTACCGTTGTTCATCTGGTCATTTAGCCGCCAGACCCCTAAAGCGAACCATATAATTGGCGTCCATCTCCCAAGGGTAGAGGTATGTGAAGATTGGGGGAAGGCACCAGTTATATGATTTTCTGACGCCCCAGGCAACCGCCTCATTTGCTTTTATGAACACCGTCCTCCCCGCACTGTGTGGAAAAGGTTTGGGTTCAAATCCCGTAAATGACGCGAGTAACGTGAGAAAGGCCCACAAAAATGAGCCTTTTTCACGAGCGAATTAGTCGGTTTCCGACGAGATAGAAAGGTTTTTCCTCCCGAAATGTCACGGTTTTGTTTTGTCCAACAAAACAGGCAAACCGACCAAAGAACACACGCAATTTTCGGTCATAATAAACCGGCGCAATATGGTCTTAGTCGCTGATGCGCTAAAAAACCTACAGCAACAGCAAATAAAATATAATACACTTGGGGGGTATGAGTTTGTTCTCTCAGGTAACCCTGATATGAAATATTTATTTTATTTATTTGCTATATGGAGAAAGGCCTTGCCTTTCCCCATTTTATAGGCCTTGCCTATAAGGGGAAAGATGCTACTACCAAACGTTTTGTGTGAAAGATTTCTAGTAGGCTTTGCGATGCTTTCTTAGTATAGCCCTACCTCATTTATTATTATTATTATTATTAGTAGTAGTAGTAGTAGTTTATTTGGTTTCTCTATATAAATCTCTACACAGCTAGTGTATTGTGAGGGCGACAAAAAATTGGCAAGTGTGACTTTCATTACAGAAATTCTAAATATATATTTTGGAATAAACTGACATAATAAGAACGTTGCCATTCCCATCGCCCCGTTCAAATCCGAGGCCAAAATGACTTCAACAAACAGAATACGGAAGATAACTAAATACCATTCTGTATTTCCGGAAACAGAATCAAATAATAATTATCATTATTAAATTAATGAAATTATGAATTTATTTTTATTATTAGTTAAACAAGTGAAATTAGTTACATTATCATATCAGTCTTAAAATTAATTATTTATAAAAATAAAATAAATAATAAAATATTTATTAAGTTATACAGAGTTAGGTAGAACTATCCTTTTTTGCGGCGAAGATGCTGATAGCAGAATTTGGGGTGGATGAATTCTAAACCCACCTCAAAATCCAGTAACAGGTTAATAGTCCTAGGAACTTTCCCTTCACAATGAGCTGCACTGCTATTGCACTACTCTTAAAAAACATCGCAGTTTTCATTTATTTATTTTATTTTTGTCATTGGTTTGAAAAAGCTAATGCAATTTGCTGATTTAAAGAATGAGAGAACGCTTAAAAAAAAAAAAAAAAAAAAAAAATATATATATATATATATATATATATATATATATAGTATATACAAACATAGTATAAACCTTTTGGCGATGTAATATGTCATCTCTAAAAGGTTACACTGCCAATTGCACTCTCAACTTACATTTCAAACAAACGTATTTGAAAGCAGTGTAATACCAGGGAGCCCTCGTGGATAGCAGAGTTGGTAGAATCGCCATCCTCCCCAGATCGGTGGGGGAGGGCCCGAGTTCGAGTACCATCGATAACGTGGGGAATTTTTATTAGTCTTTTTTTCAACGTGGCTGAGTTAGTTGATCTCAGCCGAGGGTAGCATGGTTTTTATCTCCCGGAAACTCGGGTTTTTCGTCAAGCAAACAGAAAATCGACTTCAGAACACACACACACACAATAGCAATATGGCCTTAGTCGCCGATGCTCCTAAAATCCCACTACAACAATACGTACAGGGTAATTCGTTATGAAGGCAAAGTTTGCCATACTATCGTCCAAGATATGGATGCTGACTACAAGAAATTCATTGAGGACAAAGCCTACAGATCAGGGAGCAGCTCACATCTTCAACAGAGTGACTGTCACTATTTTTCCTTGATTGGTTTGTTGATACTGTAAATAAAATTAAAAAAAACTTTTTTTTCCTTTTGTTTACAACTTATTTTTTGTTGTTAAAGTTTTAGTTCGTTTCTATGTTAAACCCCTAGTATTTTTGCTGTTATGGGCATTGCATGAGGCATACATGTAAAATTTACTTACTTTCGCTGATTGCAATAAAGATATTATATTATATATACCTGCTTAAACTATTCACGTTCATATCAATGTACACTGAAAGGACAGAATTCATGGGATACCGGTTCCTGGGCAACGCGATGCTGTCACACCTCTCGCTAATGGATGAAACCGCCGCTTGGCAGGTATATAGGTACACTGTATCACTGCATTCCCATAGACGGCAATTCGATGTCAGTATGGATAAACATCGTCAGTTAACCGACTTTGAAAGAGGGATGATAGTGGGTGGTAGGAGTCACTCTATCGCGGAGGTGGTACTGAAATTGCACTATCCCTGTCTAGCATTGTTTCAGCCAACGGGAGAGCGACAGTGACACAAATCACCGCCGACTTCAACGAGGGAGGTGCCAGAAAGGTCTCTACCAAGACCATCAGGCAATCATTAGCAGCAATAGGTTATGGGAGCCGCCAACCCACCAGAGTCCCATTGCTAACACCATGACACAGGACTCGACGCCTCAACTGGGGAAAAGAACATCGGCACTGAACCTTGGATGATTGGAGAGGTCTCCTGGTCTGATGAGTCCAGTTTCCAGTTATTTCGAGCGGACGGGAGGGTGAGTATCTGGCGGAATCCGCATGATGAAACTATGCACCCGCCATGTCAACAAGGAACTGTTCAGGCAGGTGGACAGACAGTAATGGTCTGGAGCGTGTTCAACTGGCACACGTTGGGACCTCTGGTACGTCTAGACGTATCTCTGAACGGTCCAGGTTACGTTTCCATCCTTGCAGACCATCTGCATCCCTTCTTGGTCATCGTGCACCCACAGGGCGATGGACTCTTCCAGAAGGACAATGCGCCTCCCCACAGAGCCGTGGTGACTAGAACATGGTTCGAAGAGCATTCCGCAGATTTTACCACCTTTATATAACAACAAAAAACAATATATATATATATATACAGGGTGTTTCAGTTAAACGTTTCAGAACTTCTAAGAGGGGTAGGGTACATCCTGACAACTCGAAATCATATAGCAATGTGGGGTCGGAAATGCTTTCCCGAAGCGGTGTTGTACACAGAAGCACCATAAAGAAAAGAGACCGTAAGTGAGAAATCGTTTTAATAATACATGAAAAGAAGCAAAAGGTACATGGATTAAAGTAAGTGTTCAAAGTTTCTTCCACGGGCTACAATGCACGCCTCACATCTCCGACGCATGGACATCCGAACATTCTGGAATACTCCAGGCGAATTTCGAATTTCTTCGGCAGCTACTGCGATTCTTGCAACCAGCTCCTCAGCATTGTCAACAGGGGTGTCATAAACTAGCGATTTCATATGACCCCAGAAATAAAATTCAAGACATGATAGGTCGGGTGACCGAGCAGGCCAACGCACGGGACCACCACGTCCCGTGCGTTGGCCTGCGAGATCACCTCATCGGACCTTACCTGTTACCGTGTCGTCTAACCGGACCTATCTACTTGATCTTTCTGCAGCAAGTATTGCCACAACTTTTGAGAGATGAACAGATTTCTGCATCGACGCAACAGACAATGTGGTTCCAACACGATGGAGCCCCTGCCCATTATAGCGGAGATGTTCGTAACTACCTGGATGTCACATTTGGTCAACAGTGGATCGGACTTGGTGGTCCCGTGCGTTGGCCTGCTCGGTCACCCGACCTATCATGTCTTGATTTTTATTTCTGGGGTCATATGAAATCGCTAGTTTATGACACCCCTGTTGACAATGCTGAGGAGCTGGTTGCAAGAATCGCAGTAGCTGCCGAAGAAATTCGAAATTCGCCTGGAGTATTCCAGAATGTTCGGATGTCCATGCGTCGGAGATGTGAGGCGTGCATTGTAGCCCGTGGAAGAAACTTCGAACACTTACTTTAATCCATGTACCTTTTGCTTTTTTTCATGTATTATTAAAAACGATATCTCACTTACGGTCTCTTTTCTTTATGGTGCTTCTGTGTACAACACCGCTTCAGGAAAGCATTTCCGACCCCACATTGCTATATGATTTCGAGTTGTCAGGATGTACCCTACCCCTCTTAGAAGTTCTGAAACGTTTAACTGAAACACCCTGTATATATATATATATATTTTTTTTTTTTTTGTTAATCCAAACCGCCATCGCTAACAACAATTCTGTAGAAGAGCCATCTCCGAGATAAAGTGGGCGCCTGGAAAATGACTATTAAAATTAACAAAGTAAAAATTTCATTATTCAAAATTTTTTTTTTATAAAAGTTATCGCAATTGAGAGTATCGTTACAATTTTGCTGTAAAAAAAAGATTTTTGAACATTTATTTCCACATTTTACATCGTGTATACGTGCTTAATGGATTCTAAAAAGTTGAAAATATAAACACTACCTTCCAACTTTTAAGACACGCGTCAGTTTCATATTGGCATCAATGCAATTCACGTCAGTAGTGTCGGTCCTCCTTTTGGCTGATATGACACTCTTTTCCCCCCACGAGGTAGTAGGCTTTCTGCCAATGAACTACAGACTGCAGAGGGAATAGTTCTCCATTCCTCCTGCAGAACAGTGCCCAATTCAGCTACCAACGTCGAACATATTGGTCTTGCCTTCACCCCACGTTTCAGTTCATCTTATAGGTGTTTCACAGGGTTTAAATCGAAACTCTGGGGCAGCCATAGAACACCTACATGGAACTCCATATAGAGGTATGTGGGTTTTTCATCCCGCAATTAAGGCCATGATACAAAGCTCCCAGAGTACACATACATACATAGAACTCTAGAAAGCCGCGATCCTGAACACCTATAGGATAGTAAGAGTGTTCCTTGACCAACAGTAATAATAATAATACAGTAATAATAATAGCAACCGGCCATAAAGAAAAAGTTTTATAATAATAATAATAATGGACACGCTCATTAAAGATCACTCGCATTCACACTCTTTCATATAAGCAGAACATGGTATTATAATCACTCTCTACACTTCGATTCAGCAAAATAGTTGATTTTTTCTGTCACAGGATCAGAAGTTATACCTGTGTTATACCTGTGTATGTCACAGGAACAGAAGTTATGTACGGTTCAGAACAGGATTAATATTTTTGTTTTACTTTGCAGATTCAATATTTTATTTATTTATTACAGATGGAAAAAAAAAAAAGAACCCCCTGCTGTACTTGATTCCAAACTTGGCAGCAACGCCTTGCACTCCCCTGGGCGTTACGGAACTGCTTACGATATATGGTTGTTCCAGTTGACATTTATTCCAACATATTCAACAGAAACAAAGGATTCGGGTCATTATCCTAATTTGTATCATGCCTATCAGTGTTTTTTGCTCTAGCCTTATTTGCATTTCCGGCCTGTAAATGAACAGCTACCAGTTTTCCAGTGGAATTACCCGAAAGCATTCAATATCAATTTATTCTTTATCCCATCACCATGCACAATAGTTAGAAACTTCAGTGGTTCTCAGTAAGTTGATCGCGAAGGGGATCTCGGCATACCATAATAAATTAAAAACTACAAAGAACTAAGCTCGTTATGGCCAGAAAGGGAGTTACAGAACAGTGTGAATTTTGGTTCACTCAAATCGGGGCTGCTGAAAACAGGACGTCAATTATTCGAATTAATGGGGACCAATGAGAATATTTAATTTGTTCGGATAACCAAGAGAAGTCAATTATCAAAAATTACTTATTTTTAAAAAAGTATATTTGAAATTACATATACGGCTGACAAATGGGTATTGCTATTTTTATTTTATGTTTATTTAAACATTAAGATTTTGTTTATACAAAGCATGGAGGCAAGGAGGGCATGATAGATATTAAAATGAATCCATCTATTGTGAGATTCATATATGCATTCAAGTTTGAATTAACATAAGATCAAGAACATTTATACTAGTGTATAGGTTAGTGCAATTGCATCAGGTTAATTCGTAGCCATCTACCAAAGTAGTTAAGTTGGTATCGTTTTAATTCATTATCATCATCATCTGTCATCGTTCCGCTATTCCACGGGTCGACGTATGAAGCCTCGCAACCATGCCCTGTCCATGTAAAATAAAAAAATAAATTTTCTGTTTATACTCCGGGACGACCAAACGGTCAGAGGAGTTTACAAGATACACAGAATACAAGAAACAGCACCGTATTCAGCAGTCACGGGCTTGAACCCCGGTCACTCAAGGTACGTGTACTTATGCACCCGCGCGCCTGACCACTAGGCTACGGCGGCCTTATACTTCTCTCCGTCGTTGATTTCATTCCAGTTTCCTCCTCTCTTAATGATATCGGTCTTTATCATGTCTTGCCATCTCATTCTTGGTCTTCCCCCCGGTCTTTTGTCCCTTAATTGTAAATCAAACATTCTTCTTGGCAAACGCCTCTCGTTCATCCTCTTGACATGTCCAAACCATTTCAAACGGGACCTTTCAATCCTATTCTAGAAGTTTTCAATCTGAA